>NC_091046.1:3157849-3309803 GCF_963966145.1 Tenebrio molitor
AAAAAAAATGCAAAGTTTACAAAAAACCCCAACAATTTTTCTGCATGTGCCTTGGTCGTTTAAGTCTACCTCTAAATGGGTGGGGGCTAAGAGTGAACGAATGAAACGTCTTATGTGATAACGCGTAGATGAACAGTGGGAGAGAACGTTAATTACTCATTTGTAGCATAATTTTTTATGTTACCGCCCACAGACGTACAGAGCCATTACAGAATGATTTCTTTTGTATTTATTTTGAATGTGACCAACCCCCAATAAAAGTTGCACCAAAGAAGATGAATGCACCCTTAAATGAAGAGATTGAAGGAAAGAAAAATGTGCCAATTAACACAGGACAACATAAAATGTTTACAATTGAAAATGAATTAAATGCCGATATTGGCAAAAGTTTATTAGGAAATAATTTTGATTTTTATTTTGCTTTTATGGCTGTGTACATTTTCAATTGGATTGGATATTTATTGGTGATAACATTTTGGCACAAACTTGCAGCAAAATTTGGTGCTCTATCAGGACTTGGATTATCAATATCAAAGTGGACGTTTTTGATTCAATATTCAACAAACTGGATATTAAAAGACTACAGCTGGTTTTGTTGGCTTTTAATAATTTTAGGATTAATCGTTTGCATATTTTCATGTAAACGATATTTAAAAATAGTAAGGAACTGGGACATGCTGTCTGTTAATCAACAAATAACTTTAATTTTTAATTAAGTTTCAA
The DNA here is from genome assembly GCF_963966145.1 of Tenebrio molitor. Taxonomy (NCBI): domain Eukaryota; kingdom Metazoa; phylum Arthropoda; class Insecta; order Coleoptera; family Tenebrionidae; genus Tenebrio; species Tenebrio molitor. The sequence goes on from NC_091046.1 coordinate 3,158,573, forward strand.
CCAATGTAATATTTATAAATGTCATGAATAAAATATTAAAAACAAACAATCGTTTAATTTTTTCTTGATTTTTATTCGTAATATGTATTTGTTATTTTTCACTATACAAAATTACATTTACAATATAAATTCAAACAGCAAATATATTTGAAAGGGTGGTTTAAGATCAAAAATAATAAAGGAAAAAAAGCTGCATATAGACGATTGAAATTAAATGAAACAAAATTGAAGTTAATAGAATCATAAATATAACCTCAAATTATATTTTAAAGAAAATTTTTTGAAACTTTATTTCGTAAACGGTACGTTGGAGCCCAAAATAATAGAGGAAAAAAAGTTGCAAAAAGTTGTTATAAATCGAATGGTAAAAACTAAAAGTTGATTGATTCACGTGCATAAGCTCAAATTACAATTAAAGAGTAAAATTGTAAAACTTTAATAGCGTTTATCTCAAAAACTATTCGTTTTATTGAAAAATGATCTATGTAAAAAAACATGCGCAAATAAATGGAAAATCGATTTATTTAAATCAAAATTTTTTTAGGGTTGATCATTTTGTATTTTCTACACCGTTCAATATTTTTTGAATTTGAGTTTTTATTTAAATTTGTGAGTTTAAGCGATGAAGTTTGATATGCAACTCGATATGGTTCTGACAACATTTAAAAAAACTACCCTTAGCTTAAATTAATTTAATTTTGAGATAAAAATTTGAAATTAAAACCACAAGTAGCATTTTTTATGGAGAATTCAAGGATTTAATTAAAAACATTTTAAAATGTTTTTAAGTGCCTTTTTTTGGTAAAAAAACATCACTTTTTAAAGAAAAAAAATTAAAAAAGTAACAATTTAAAAACATGAATTTTTCTAAATCCAACCATCATAAACATTTTAAAAAATAAAAATGTTTTAAGTGCCAAAAAGTATAAAATTAAAGTCATTTCCGCCCGACCAAAAACGGGGGTTAAACTTTGTTACTGATGTAGGTTCTCCTAAGATATGTCTCATAGCTGGATTGAAAAGTCAGGACTCTTTTTTTTTTTTTTTTTTTTTTAAATAGGGGTGTTATATGGTTATTTAATAATAATAACAAAGATAAAAGTATAAACATTTATTTATTTATTCTCAAATACATTATTTTCATCGCAATCATCCCAATTTTCATCATCGGGAGTGTAATTTACTTGAGGGATGACAATTTTTGGTCTCTTCTTCATTTCTTCCCATAATCTTTGCCGTTCCGCAGCACCCTCTTTCCACTTGCGGTCCATGTCTTTCATGTACTCCTCACGATGAGCCTTGTACATGTGGATCGACAAACGATGCTCCAAGCATTTATGGAAGGGGTTGTAGGGACATTGGACAATTCCTTTAAAATAATAAATATATGAAATACAGTTTTATATTAAAAAAAAAAAACTTACCATTTTGATTATTGTAACTATCAAAATTTTGGAAATTCATGGTTGTAGTACTCGCAAGTTGACAATTATCAAAGTGTATAAAACTAAGCCAATTACTGCTATATTTATTTCAATGTCCCCACTCTTGTTACATCCCTCTTTTTGTCTCCCACCAACTTTTAAAGAAAGAAACATTTTGCTTATCTTCGGCAAAATATATCCCAATTTATTTTTACTTTAGGTAATTAACATGTTATCACCATTATTTTATTCTTTTTATCTCACTATAAATAAGAATCTTTTTTCGAATATTGACATTGTTTGTGCAGCTTCTTTATTAAACTTCAATGGAAACCGTCACACGTTTATGTAAAAGAGTCTTAAAAGTGGTACGTGAATATTTCTCAAAATTAAAAACTATAGATGAGTTAAATAAATTTCAAATTCATATAAATAATACAATCAAAATTGTTAATAAAGCAATAAAAAACAAATTGCATAAAAATAATGTTTTAGAGTCACTTCATTCTTTAGAATCTAGTTTATCATATTTAAAATATTATCGTTTAAAATTAAAAAAACTTAAACAAAATTTAATTTTGAAAACGGGAGGAAAACTTTCAACTAATTTAAATCGAAATTGCTCTAATGTAAAATGGGAAAATATTGAATCAGCTTTTAATGGAAGAATTCGTACTGGTTTTATATCAACATTAAATATAAAAGACCCTTTAATTTTTTTCAATAAAGCTTTTAAGTGTTTTTCAATTAAAATTAAAAAAATCTTAAAGGAGTCTATGATAAAAGTGAATGTTATTTTCTCCGCTTATTTCATAAAACCTCAAACTGGTGAAATTGACATAAAAAGCTTTTGCACAAAAAATGTTCCAATTGACACTTCAACTAATTTAAAACGGTGGTACAAAGAAAACGTTACCGATAAATTAATGAATAAATTAGAAGAGTTTGCAGAAAAGGATTCTGGATGGGCTCTTCATGAAGTTGTAGGGCTTAAAGTAAATATTAACAGGTATGATCCATTAAAGATAGGTTTTTCAACGTTTGTAACTGTACCAAATTTTATTAAAAAAAAACATGCAGTAATTAATGTTGAAAATGATGATAATTTTTGTTTTTTATGGTCAGTTGTATCTGCTTTGTATCCTGCAAAGAAAAACGCTAATAGAATTTCTTCTTATCCACATTTTAAAGATGTGTTAAAATATCAAAATATCCAGTTTCCAATTACAATTAAAGATGTTAGAAAGTTTGAAAAACATAACAATCTTGCCATTAATTTATATTGTTTTGAGCGTTCAAAAATTTTGCCTTGTTCTTTAAGTTCACAAACACATAAAGCTGATATTAAAGTTATCAATTTATTAATGTTGCCAATTAATACTAAACCAAATTTGTCTTTTGCTTCTAAAAAGTCCTTACTTTATCACTTTGTGTGGATTAAAAATTTATCTCGTTTGTTATCTAAACAATTATCAAATCATAATAATAAATGTTTTGTTTGTGAGAGATGTTTAAATTCTTTTACCACTGACAATCTACTCCAAAATCATTTGCGTTATTGCCTAAAGTCAAATCAATGTTGTGTCAAATTACCTGATGAAACAAAGAAATTTTTGCAGTTTGAAAATCATTCTTATAAAGAAAAAGTTCCCTTTGTTATATACGCAGATTTAGAAAGTATTTTAGAAAAGGCATCAGACAATAATTACTCTACCAAATCTAATTCTAAAATATATCAAAATCATGTTGCATTTAGTGTAGCCTATTATCTAAAATGCTCTTATAACGATTCATTCTCTAAATTTAATATTTATCGTGGTAAAGATTGCATTCAGTGGTTTGTTAAAGAGTTGGAAGAAATTTCACAGTTTTGTGATGAACAGCTTAAAATAATTTTACCAATGACAACAATAACAACAACAACAACAACAACAACAAATGACAATTGTCACATCTGCAAACAAACATTTCAACCAAACCAAATGAAAGTACGAGATCATAATCATCAAACAGGAGAATTTCGTGGTTTAGCGCATCAAGCTTGTAACTTAAATTATAAAGATGCTCATTACATTCCTGTTGTTTTTCACAACTTGAGTGGATATGATGCTCATTTTATAATTAAAGAACTATCAACACAGTTTCAAGGAACAATCAAATTGCTACCTATAAATAAAGAAAAATACATTTCTTTTACTAAATATGTTGCAGGCACAAATGTATCTTTACGATTTGTTGATTCTTTTCGTTTTATGTCTCAAGCTCTAGGAAAACTTTCATCAAATTTACAAAACGAACAAAAATCTATAACAAAATTATTTTGTAATACCGAAGAAGAATTCTTGTTATTAACAAAAAAAGGTATATTTCCTTATGATTACATTGATTCATTTGAACGTTTAGAGGAAACCGTTTTACCTTGTAAAGAAGCATTTTACAGTGAACTTACTGAGGAACCTATTAGTGACAGCGACTATTATCATGCTAAAAAAGTTTGGGACTGCTTTCATATTAAAACAATAGGAGAGTATGCTGATTTGTATTTAAAGACTGATGTTCTTTTACTTGCAGATGTTTTTGAAGCTTTTCGTGATACATGCAAAAAAACATATGATTTAGATCCTTTACATTACTTTACTACTCCCGGACTTACATTTGATGCTATGCTCAAAACCACAAATATAACATTAGAACGTTTGATGGATATTGATCAAATATTATTTATAGAAAAAGGAATAAGAGGTGGTGTATCACAGTGTTCAAATAGATATGCAAAAGCAAATAATAAATATATGAGAGAAAATTTTATACAAAATTTAGACAGCAAGTACTTAATGTATTTTGACGTGAATAATTTATATGGTGCAGCAATGTCAGAATATTTGCCATATGGTGAATTTGAGTTTTTAGAAAATTTTAACATTCAACAAATATTATACACCTCCAATACTTCTCAAATTGGTTACATACTTGAATGTGATTTAGATTATCCCATTTGCATACATGATATGCATAGCGATTTACCATTGGCGCCTGAACATATGGTGCCACCAAATTCTACATCCAAAATTAAAAAACTGCTTTTAACATTATTTCCAAAAAAAAATTATATTATTCATTATAGAAATTTGAAAATGTATTTAGACCTGGGAATGAAATTAACTAAAGTTCACAAAGTTTTAAAATTCAAACAATCACCATGGCTTAAACAATATATTGACTTAAATACCAAACTCAGGCAACAGTCTAAAAATGATTTTGAAAAAGATTTCTATAAATTAATGATTAATGCTATTTATGGTAAATGTATGGAGAATGTTAGAAAACATAGAGACATTCGATTGGTAACGAAATGGGATGGAGGACGCTGGGGACTACGCGCATTAATTTCAAGACCTAATTTTCATAGCTCCATTATTTTTGATGAAAATATTGTTGTTGTTGAAATGAATAAATTAGAAGTTTATCTGAATAAACCAATATACGTTGGTTTTAGTATCTTAGATATTTCGAAAACTTTCTTATATCATTTTCATTACAACTATGTTATTAAAACCTTCCAAAACTCTGCAAAATTACTTTATACCGATACTGACAGTTTAATCTATGAATTTAAAGTTTATGACATATATGAATATATTAAAAAAGATTTTCATCTTTTTGATACCTCAGATTATGAAACTAACAATATTTATAACATTATACAAAGAAACAAAAAAGTACCCGGCCTTATGAAAGATGAAAACAATGGTAAAATTATGTTAGAATTTGTTGGTTTAAGATCAAAAATGTATGCTTACACTGTAGATGACGATAAATCAAAAGAGTATTTAGTTAAAAAATCAAAAGGATCTACAAAATCTTCAATAAAAGCCATCACATTTAATGATTATAAAAATTGTTTGTTCGATCAAACAATTTTAGAAAAAGTACAAAAGTTAATAAGATCTAAAAACCACAAGGTCTCATCTATCAAACAGAAAAAAATTGTCTTAAGTCCATTTGATGATAAACGTATTCTTAACTTTGATACAACTGACACTAAGCCTTGGGGCTATATGTATCAAGCGACACCTAACAGAGAAAAAGAAGAAGAAAATATTAATTATGAGTAAAGTACATATGTGTACATAAGTAAATAATGGAAGGGATATCAACTACAAAATGAGGTACTGCATACAAACTAGCAACACAAATAATTTTATTTTATTGTTGTTGCAGTGCTAACCAGTGTTTCCAAGATGGATCTTTTGTTACAAATCAAAATCGAAGCCCAAGATGCTCTACAGAAAATTTATATGAAACATTTAAATAACCTGATCCTGTATGAAGACACTCATCAAACGAAACTTAAACTTTTTACTCTGATGAACCGAGAAGACTTTATTATTCCAAGTGAAATTTTTCCAAAAATATCTCTTTACATAAAAAATGCTAATGTTGAAATATTTGTAAAACTGTTACAGAAAAGAAAAATTTTAGATAAGTATGTACACACATTTGTAGATATCTGTAGGAAAGAAAATGTAAGTTTGCTTTCTTATTCGAAATTATATGCCTTGTTAACTGCTCATGGTTTAGAGAAAAATGTATCACATATTTATTATCTGTTAGATTTATTGTCCAACCACAATTTGCAAAACATTTGCACACAGGAATTTCCATTGTTGAATATTTTGCAAAACCATCAAACTGTTGTATCATGCATTGATCAATTTGTATGTAATGTTTCATACATAGCTGACTACAAAAAGCTTCAGATAGCGATTTTGTCGTTGAAATTAAATAAAGATGTTTTATATAGATTTAAGCCTCATGAAAATGTTAAACACTCCCAAATATTACAATGGGTAAAGGAAAACATATCCAAAGGAAACAGCGATCCAGAGGCTCAGCTAGGTTGGACTTGCGGTCCAGACTCAGCGAGATGGCCATCAACAAAGCTCCAGGATTATAAAGAAACTTTGACTCTGTTAACATTATTATCATCTATTCAATAAAACACTTTTCATATTTTTTTTGTCTTTTATTTATAAATTTTCTTACATAATTAAGGTGCTACAACTATTTATCTTAAATACTACCTAAGTAATAATAACAATAACTAAATAAATAAATAAATACATGGGTACCTACTTATAACCTATCTAACTAAAGATATTATGTTTTTAATTGGTATATATTTAGCTATTCTATCATGCAAAATTAAACAATAAGCAGTTGTTTTATCAGGTATATTTACACTTGTTTCAAATTCTATTCTAATATCCACTGCACTTCTTTTTAATTCTTCGTTTTGTTTAGAACAATCAATCACTGCAATTGGTGCAATATCTTTAAACTCTTTTGGAGTAAAAATAGGTTCACTTTCTTTGTAAAGAAAAGAATTTTGAAAATTAGTAAACATTTCATATAAGAGAGCATATTGATTGTTAACAAAATTTATATTTAAATTGTCATATGGATAATGTGTATCATTAAGGAAAACTTTAATATTTCTTAAATAACAATGATCAAAACGACTACAGTTTTTAGTAAGTTGATTTTTTCGATCTGTTTGTAATGCAAACATTACATATTGAGGTTTTTCTATAGCAGATTTAATAGCCCATGTATGTTTTTGTGTTTGAGGTAAAACTGGATATTCATGTAATTCTCGACTTCGAAAAGGAATGTACAATTCTTTTGCACTTTTAACAATATCCAATAATTTTAATTGTTCTTTTATTGTTGTTGTAATATGAGGAACTCTCCATGATATTTTTTCTAAAGACAATTTTACTGTCTTATCTAAATCATCATCAAGCAAAAATGCATTACTATCATCACTACCGCGACGTAGTACTAATTCTTGTCGAGCATTTACCAAAACTTTTTTAAAGTCTTCACACAAACCCAAAACCATGTGAAGTGGAATTATAACATCAAAACTACCACTCACTCCATCAATAATAGTAGATTGTTCTTTGGGAAACCAACCACTGTTTTGAAGAGCCTTACTTTGTGATTCGTTGTATGTTGCATATCCTTTTAAAACAGACGCAATTCCCGGATTTCTAACAGTATCAATGGAATCTCCTGATATTTCATAACGTATTTCATTAAACAAAAATAAAATTCCCATGTTAACAAATTCAACGCTTGAAGGTGGTAAAACAGCATTATCTTTACCATACACTTTTACTTTTCCTTGAACATGTAACGCACTGTACCAAGGTAAAGTGTATATGTCTTGTTGTTGTATTGGAATTCTAATTTCATCATTGTTATTAAAAGAACTAGATGCATAAGGTGGATGAGTACGTTTTTCAGCATAAGCAATTGTCATATCAAACAACGGTGGTTCCTGAACATTCAGAATTTCAAAATTCATTTTGCTAAATTTATACTTTTACTCGAAATCCTAAAGATTTTAAAAACAAACGGTTTGCTGTAGTTAACACTTTCACGTTTTTCACTCGACTAGAAATTTTATTTGTTTTTGAGATATTTATATTTTTACCCTTGTATGCTGCACCAATTTTACTATTAACATTAAACACTATTCCCATTGCAGGATCGCTATTTTACTTTACGCAAATGTAACCTTACTGTTAGCACTTCTCCTCTAAAATTGACAATATTTCCATCTTGATCAGTTATTTTAATTGTTATCTCATCTATTTGTTTAGTGTTAACTGGTAGATAAATAACACTAGAAGGTGTTTCTATTATTTTGTATCCAGGAGGTACACAAGGAAAAAATTCATGAATAACATGCACTTCTTTACCATTGCGATACGCACCAGATACAATATTACACTCCACACATAATGCATTTACTTTGAATATTTTACAAGGATTATCTGATATATATTTTTTGTTTGCTCTAAGTGTATTACTGCTGAAACCTAGTAAACTACCAATAGTGTCTTTTTTTGTAAAGTCAATATCAAGACTACATTTAATTTCACATTTTAAGGTATTGTTATTTCCTTCTATAAGTAAAGTAGGTTGTTGCATGTAGTGATTTGTTTTTAATGATTCGTTTTTAACATATCTAATAAGTTCTTGACTTAAAAAAGCATTGAGTTCATCAATTTCATAAGAACCCTCAGGAATTTCAATAAAACCTTTTGTTTGATTTATTAAGGTAAAATAAAATTTGTTATTTGAATTAGTTACGTTTGCTATTGAATTAAATGTTTCTAAGTTTATTAAACCTAAAGCGTATTCACTGTTATCCAATACTAAAGGAGGATAATATTTACTTGAAAGTATTGAACTTGTTCCTGTTAAAGTAAACGTAACAGACATGATACAAACACATACAAAAGACTGTGCTAAACTAAAAACTATCTACATCCGTTATTAATTATTATAGTTGTACAAAAATTTTAAACACAAATGTCCACAAATTACTGTATCAAACTTTTGTAATGTTTGATGATTATATATTATTTCACACTTATTGTTTTTGTTTAAATATTTAACTAATTCTGTAGGTGGCGGTAAGTTGCCAAAGCTATCAAAATAAATGACCTGGTTATTAATTTTTTTATAAGCAGTCCAGTGAGTTCCATTACCTTTCTGATCATCTAAATTTATGAGACCAGTTTCGTTAACTTTGGCTCCTGATTTAGGCAATGAATCTTTCATAAATACTCCTCTAAAATTATGAATTTCTAATAGTTTTGCAAATTTTTTTAAATCAATATTTGTTAAGGCACGTTTTGGAAGCTTTATAGGAATGTCCTTGGTGATTTCCATGGTCCTAAAAAAAGACCGAATCCCTTTTTATAAGGTTTTAAAAACAATCCTTTTCCTGATTTAGACTTATTTAATGCAATGGCTTCCATATTTTGATTATGTCTTTGAGTTTCTTTAAGTTGTTCTTTAGCTGCTTTAGTATCATTTACTGCTTTTGCAATTGCTGCAGCACCACCACCTAAAGAACCTAAGGCCCCTAATGCAGCAAAAATTGGAATAAGCGGTAAAAATCCACCAGTTTTTGGTATAGGAATAGTGCGTGTATGTTTAATAGGACTTTTGTTTTTTACTGATTTTACAGCTTTTACTGCTGCTTTTATAACATCAATGTTGTTTTTAAACTTCTTTCCTTTAATTGCTGTTTTTGCAATTTTTCTTAGTTGGTTAAACCCTAATCCTTTTTTACTTTTCTTAAATTTAGTTTTTGAGCGCTGAGATTTTTTTGCTGATGAACAACCCATTCCAAGTGTTAATTTAGCTTTCATTGCAGATGCAACACCCAAAGCCGCAGTTTTTTCTCCAAGTGAAGAATTAGAAGAACGTAATCTAAGCTTTGCTTTCTCTAATAAGACACGGTCTGCTTTATGTCTATTGATTAGATCTAAACTCTTATTATAAGCGATATCATGTTCCTTGCAGGCTTCATCCAAATCATTAACTCCTTTATCGCCTCTGGAAAGCCGTTTTGATAGTTTTGTTCCTGGTCCACAATAATTATAACCCGGAATATGAAGTTCTACGGGTAGCTTATTTATCACCGAATTTAGAATACCACGCCCACTATATCTCTTTTTAACCGTTTTTACTTGACTGTTACGCTTTCGTTTTTTTACTGCCATATATAGACTTTATGAAGTTTAGGTTTTACCAACTAAAACACAACTAAAACAAAACAGGTTTGGATAAGAATATTTATAGTTTACAGAAATTTTTCTCATTAGTTTCATGCAAAATGCGAATAGTACAACAACCAATAACACTACAAGTTTCAAACAATGATTTTAAAACTATTAACAAAAAAAGACATGGAGGACTTTTTCCCTCAACTATACGTTGTCTTATTGTAGGACCATCAAACTGTGGTAAAACCAATACAATGATAAGTTTAATTGAACATCCTAATGGATTGCGATTTGAAAACGTCTATGTTTTTTCAAAATCATTATTTCAACCAAAATATCAGTATTTAGAAACATTATTAAAACCTATAAAAGGAATGAATTTCTTTGCATTTAATAATCTAGAAAATAATATTCCCTCTTCATCAGAAGTTAAACCTAATTCCTTAATAATTTTTGATGATGTAGCTTGCGATAAACAAAATGTTATGAGAGAATATTTTAGTATGGGTAGACATAAAAATATTGACTGTTTCTATTTGTGTCAGACTTATACCAAAATTCCGAAACAATTAATTAGAGACAATGCAAATTTTTTAATAGTATTTAAACAAGATGAGTTAAATTTACTTCGCATTTATAGAGACAACGTTAGTTCGGAGCTCACTTATGAACAATTTAAAGAAATGTGTCATTTATGTTGGCAGGATAAATTCAATTTTTTAGTAATTGACAAAGAAAAAGATTTCAATAGTGGAGGTTATAGAAAAGGTTTTGATTGCTTCATACAACCTTAATTTCAGTAAGAAAAACTATATAAACAAAACAAAGTACCAAATTCCACAGTTTTAGAAGCAGTTTGTTAACGCTTTGTAACGCTTTTACGGTTTGATAACGTTTTGCGTATTTGTATTAACTATGAATTTAAAAAGTAGAGTTAATGATACAGACACAGACAATCTAAAAAAATTAATTAAGAAAAGAGATGAAGTAAAGCGAAAAATGACTTTGCTAAAACAAGATGAGTCTATTTATGAAAACACCTTTTCTCCTATTACCAAAAGACTTGAAACAATATCCAATCAGTTACAAGAAAAAGGCATTGTCAACAACTTTAAACCTAAAGAAGAAAAACAAGAAACATTTAAACAAATTATTCCCGTCGAAAATAAACTTACTCTTTCGGATAGAATCTCTAAACTTCAAAAAAGAATGGATTCAATAAAAGATGATAAAGTTGATTTGAATGAAATTGATAAGCTACTTCAAAGTACATCACATGATGCATCAGTTTTAAAAAGGGAGGTAGAACCAGAAAGTTTTATAGAGGAACCTGAAAATGTAGACAATATAGAACTAGATGAGTTAATTGAAAATTCAGTTGAAGAAAGTAAAAATAATATTTCAAATATTGTTGGAACAGATTTATTTACTGAGTACTTAGAAAGTTTTGATGAAATACCACGACAATATATAAGTGCTATGATTCTTGATAAGAAACGAGAATTTGATCATAGGACTGGCATAAGACACGACAGCTTTCAAGAGAAATTCTTCATTGGTTCATCTGTTGTAGAGTTTATGGGCAAAGACATTAAAGTAGATAACAACTTTTATAAAACAACACCGGGACTCTATGAACTTTTATTTAAAAACAATCCTAAAAAGTATACACAAAATGACTTGAGTACATATAAAGAGATTTTGGATTTAGGCAATGCTTGTCGTCCTAACTTTGATCCTTCTGCTCCAATTCGCCTTAGATCTGATAAATATAAATCAGTTATTGCTCCCTTATACTTTCCATCTCAAAATTATACTGAAACTCCTAAAAGACCAAGAAAAGCCATCGGTAAAGGTATGATAAAAGAAACAAATAATTATCCAATAAATTATGTTTACTGGGATGATCCAAATGAATTAGTCGAAAGACTTCGGTTATTAGTTGCTTCGCAGACAGCGGGACATTCGGGTCACAATAACGAAATAGTTTCAATTGTAGAAGAATTGCGTGAATCTGGTATTATTGAATGATGACGCTTGATAAATTTGGACGTCACTTAGTTAAAAATCCACAATTGGTATTGACAAAGTTTAGTGACAAAGAAATTCTTTCATCCTCATATATGTTTTATAACGTAATTTTAAAATTTGAAGCTAATGCCATTGTAGATAATAAATATATTATAGGATTTGACAGAGTTGATTATAAATTTCCATTAGAACAGGGTACCATTGAAAAGATTCTTCTAAACAATGAAGAGGTTCTTATAAGTTTAAATGATAAATTATTTATTAAAGAACAAGCTTTGAATTATCAAATGCAATTTGGAACAAGTATATCATTTGTTGTTAAACAAAGTACATCGAAAACTAAAAACAATAAATTTAAATGTTTATTTGCGCAAATAATTGTTAAATGTCCAATAAAATTTGAAAATCAGTCAGTCAATGATGAAAAAGCGATTATAAAACATTTATAATAAGCATGGTTTCCAAATTAAAAGATAATGGTTATAAACCTACTTCCATCAAAATGGATATTGTAAAAGAATTACATAAGCCTGCAAGAAAAAAATTCAAACGTCGTCGTATTATAATTAAAGGACTAAATGAAACATTGCAAGCTGATCTTGTGGAAATGATTCCATATGCCAAAGAAAATCAACAATTTAAATACATTTTAGTTGTAATTGATTGCTTTTCTAAGTACGTCTGGATGGCTCCATTAAAGACAAAAAATTCTATTGATGTGAGTACAGCAATGGAGAATATTTTACTAAAAGTAAAACCACCACCTAAAAACTTACAGACTGACAACGGTAAAGAGTTTTTTAATACAAAATTTCAAAGTTTAATGAAAAAACGTAAAATTAATCATTATAGTACGTTCAGTTCTATTAAAGCATCTATAGTTGAACGGGTCAACAGAACGCTAAAGCAATTAATGTGGGTACAATTTAGTTTTCAAGGAAATTATAAATGGGTCAATATATTAGATAAAATCGCCAACGAATATAACAACAAATATCACAGCACAATTAAAACTACACCCTCAAATGTTAAAAAAAGCAATGAAAGATCAATATTGAAATCAATTTATACTCATATAAAGCTTGCAAATGTACATAATAAATTTTCTGTTGGTGATCATGTACGAATAAGTAAACATCGTCAAATTTTTGATAAATCTTATACAGCCAATTGGTCAAACGAAATTTTCATTGTTAAAAAAGTAAAGCTAACTAATCCAACAACATATTTATTAAAAGATGTACAGGGCGAAGATATATTAGGAGGATTTTATGAAGAAGAATTGCAGAAAGTAAAACATTCGGATATTTACTTGGTGGAAAAAGTTTTAAGAAAAAAAGGAAAAAAAATGTATGTCAAATGGTTAGGACTAAACAACACACACAACAGTTGGATTGATAAAAGTAGCATCACATAATACATTCAAATGTAATTTATATTTTTAATAAAATTATAATAAAGAATCTAGTGTTTTATTTCATTATTTCCTTACTTTGCAGTTCATAATCATCCGGATAGAGATGACTAACCTAAGTCAGCATCTTCAACCTTCACATAATTGTGATTAAGCAATATTTTACATCACAATATGGTAGTGATAGTAGCAATAAAACAACATGAATATGTGAAAGTTTATTTATATTTACATTACTACAAAATATACAATTTCAAATAAATAATAATAACATTTAGGAACACACAAATTCACTCTTTAGTTCTATATTCTCGTAAAAAATGTTTAAAATGTTGACTCTTAATTAAATCATGCATGGCGCAAGGAAGACATCTGACACCTTCCATATCACTTTCACCTTTGCATGATGGACACTTATATTTAATCGGAACAGGCATTTTTTTTCTCGTGTAGCTCCAGAAAAATTTATTCTTCTGTCTGTTCAACAAACTTGATATTGGTTGTTCTTCCAACTATTCCTTCACTAACCATAAAAATGTTTTTTCCTTGTTTCAATAAATTGTTTAAAGTTTGAATAACTTTTTCGCTAAATTTTTCTGTAAACCGTTGTGGAAGAGGCGTTTTAAATTCACTACAATCAACGACTACTTGTTCACCAAACTGAGTTTCCGTCTTAATAAATCTTTTAATGGGGAATCTTCTATCAATTTCTAAATAACTTGGCCTCACATATGGCACAATATGAGTTTCTTCGTTTATAGATTTTAAGAAATGACTCATCGTTTAATTTTGATACTATGCAGCTGATTTAATACTATGAAAATGTAAGTTCAGCATACAATTATAAAATGATCCCCCACTACCTCAATGTTTAGATGAATGAAAACACAATGACCCCTTCAGAAAAATAAAGATCATGCAAAATACTACTTATTTGCATGAATCAAAAACTATGTTTTGCAGAGAACACAGAAATATGAAACTTCAATATCTTCCTCAATGTTTCTAGCTTATAAAAATATAAGTCACGCAAAATACCGCTTATTTACCTGAATCAAAAACCATGTTTTTGATGGAACCAAAACGGATGTAATGATCAGATAATTTACTCTGAATCAAAAACTATGTTTTGACTAAACTACAAACGCAAATTAAAACTAGCGTTTTGATCGCGACATGACTGATACAGTTGAAGGTCACGCAAAACACATGATTCTAAAACGTGATTTTTGAGTGAGCCAGAACCAGCACTATATAACTACTACGCTGATAAGATAACGTGATGCTATAAATCTTGTGTCCCTCTCGGATAAAGGAGCTGTCGATCACTGAAAATCCCGTCCAAATCGGGTCAGTATTTAAAGCTAGAGGAGTGTACAAACATACAAAGAAACATAAATGTTGAAAATATGTATTTCATGTAAACTTTCATCTGGAAGCTCATCTGATTTGGGAAAAATTGGAGTGGGGTAAAAATGTCGTTACAACTCTCTAGTATTGCTTTTTGTACTTGCTACTTTTTGTACATATTGCTCAGCACGCTGATAAGATAACGTGATGCTATAGATCTTGTGTCATTCTAGGATAAAGGAGCTCTCGACCACTGAAAATCCCGTCACAATCGGTTCAGTATTTAAAGCTGGAGGAGTGCACAAACATACAAAGAAACATACACTACGCTCAAACACGTTGCTCACCTTTCGGTGGTAGTTTGCACTAACAGAATATGTGCCCGATAGCAGTTAAGATTAGATTGCACCTATTTTGGAGGTTGAAAATATTTCCCGTAAACTCTCTTCCGGAAGGTTTCCGGATTCTGGGAAAAATTGGGGTGGCGTGGGGCAGTTCAGCACGAAAGTGTTGAAACGCTGGAATAATTGTGGCGTGAAAGAAAGGGATTATATCGGGAGATAAGTTCCGGAAAGAAGTCCGTAGCCATTTTCTATAATACAAAAAAGAGCGAATGTTGTAAAAGCATAAAAGTATCGGAGTGGAAGAAACTTCATGCAAAGATCGTCGACCTCCCGCATCATTCTCTACAGATAAGCGTAAAGTTAAATGGTCTATGGAATATGTTTTGTATTTGAAGATGTTCCCTTTATGTAACAGCCGTCGCAATCCTTTTTTACTGCTTTATTGAATACACCGCAAAAACACTATTGTGCAGACTTTTAATAGACGACTTGACCATTTGTTAATACCCACGCAAAAAACAAGCACTTTTCCCGGAAAATTTACGACGAACGGAGAGTGTCAAGGCGACATTTTTCATTCGTTGCACGAGTGCATGGGCGGGGCTTCGATTTACATCGTATTTCCATACGTTGTTGACGTCACGTGACGTGCCTTATCCCTACTCACCACAAGTTTACCACTTTTTCATGGTTATTTAGTCCCGATGAGCGTATTAAACGTTAACCCTCGTCCGTGCCCCTCTCCCTCGAGCTTAAGGTCCCCATCCTACCATATTTTAAGCCAAGCAGGTGTACTGCGGCAACCCTTCCTAAATACGCACTCCGCCGCCGATATTTATTGAGCCCCGCTTGTCTGTACAAAGCTCTCCGACTCCGGTATTCCCATATTACTTACCGCCAGTGCTACCAACAGCTCTGTACAGTAATACCATTATAATTGCTATAGTCGGTCTGGTTTCTCTTTTTGCCCACCAGTTCCTCCAGCAATTCGCCTCCGCTTAGACGTCTATTATTAAACCGATCGACGAATCCGCGCACCATATCCACTTTTGATTAATCCCGCCCCGGATTTATCCGACTGGGATGGTTCTTTTCGTCATTTCCGGCGAACCTATTAGACACGTACAATCGATCCGGTTAAAGATGATTCGCTTAATTATTCAGCGGCGGGACTCGCACCTAATTGAATCAATCGATTTTCGCCATAATTAATTAGTTTTAATGCGGGGAGGCGGTGCCCCTCCCCCCACACGTACGTACGTCTCCCCTGTGATGGTTTATCAATAGCCAATAATAATTACGAGGTTTTGTTTGAAGGGAAGTTTTTTCCTTATTGAATATCCAGTCCAAACTTACATTTAAATTAAACGCACGATCGATACGTCATTAATCATAAAAGTGATTACTGACATTCGGAAAATTAGAAAGAACGATGCTCACAATCGTACCACTTGAATCAATTTTAGATTAGGGTAGCGCGATACAAAATGGCTGTAATTATCGGACACGAAAGTTGTCAAATTTTATTTATGGACGCTTTCTCGGACGGTTATCTCCGTTTGACAGAGCCAAATTGCTCACTTAATTAATGAGCTTTTAATTGGCATAAATAATCATACCACGAGCTCGCAATTAGAAGATTATTCCCTGCCGAACGTGATTAGTATAAATTAGTCAGCATCTCGGGTAATTAGTAAACGGCGCTTGGGTCTGATTAGTAAAACTATTAAAAATTCATTAGTAGCGATTGTTTCATTCAGGTACATACTTAGTAAATTAGTAACTAATTAGTATATTTTGGTCGAAATACTAATTAAAATAATACAAATATTTTTTTCGTGTTTTGTTGGAAGTTTAAGAGATGTGTGTTACGCAATCCAAGATGGCCGCAATCATCGCCACCCGAAGCTGTCAAATCTTAGTTGCATAGCTCGGTAATTTCATGGCACACTGCCTAAATTGTTCGGAGTAAAGGTGGTACACAGGTCGCATTCCATTTTGTCCCGACCAAAAGTGCAAACTAATTAGAGTAGAGCGTCCAAGTTTGTTCATTAATTCCGTTATTAAGTGGCGAAGTTTTTTTTTGCGTACGCAGCCGCGACGGCGGCAAATTAAAAACTCTAATATCATGGGTTATTATGGTAATGGAATGATTTGCATCCGTTCCACATTAAATTCAGTGCAGAAGTATTTGCATACAACAAGAATAAGGCGAGTGGAAACAAAACTTTCTTAATGGGAACCACACGTATGAATAATTTGACCGGTTCGGTGCAGTCGCGGTAATTCCCCGGAAGGGAAAAACGTCTAATTAACGGGAATCGCCACGCTCCAGTGGACCCGCTCGATTCTAAGAGATTCTCTTCTGCGGACTTGAAAGGGAAACTGTTTGAATTTTGTATCAACGGCGTCGGAAAACGTGAGATTTTAAAATGTTTTAAGTACGATCACTTCTCCGACCAAAATACTTTCCGCGAAATAGGATCTTAGTGAGGTGGAAGTTAATAAAATTCGGGAAGGTTTCCGGTGCGTTTAGAAAACCACAAGGCATCATTATTTGCACAACCGGCAAGCGACTATTTTTAATATCGCTGGTGCAGCTTGTT
The DNA here is from genome assembly GCF_963966145.1 of Tenebrio molitor. Taxonomy (NCBI): domain Eukaryota; kingdom Metazoa; phylum Arthropoda; class Insecta; order Coleoptera; family Tenebrionidae; genus Tenebrio; species Tenebrio molitor. The sequence continues at coordinate 3,176,333 of NC_091046.1, forward strand.
GGCGTCTGAACGTTTCAGGTGCATTTGAGAGACCGCGAGGCACACGATTATTTTTACAACGGTTCGTAAAGAAGCAAACGAGTTGATTCATTTTGTTTGGTATTTCTCTGATTACGAACATTTTCAGTTGGCAGTAAATTGGCTGAATAATTAAGAGGAAAATATCTGAATGCACTCGAATAATTTACGGTAATTATTCAGCACCCAATCCTGCAGGAATTTGTTAAATATTAATTTTGAGCGCCTCCGGGACTTGATGCGAAGTATTTGGAAATAAAGTTATCGGATCGCCGAAGTAAGTCTAGATTGTTTAATACGGCGGAGTAGTTGGGGGAAGGTGGCAGGGTCGTTTGGAAAACCGAAGGGCATCCGACACCCGCGCCGTTTCGCGTCTGTCTGGATCGTTTAATATGGCGGAGTAGTCGGGGGAAGGTGGCAGGGTCGTTTGGAAAACCGAAGGGCATCCGACAATCGCGTCTTTTCCGCTCGGGAATCGACGCATCGATCTAATACCTCACCAAATAAACCAAACAAACTGCTCCAGTCGTAAACTAGAAGAAGACAGTTGATTAATTACGAGTTCCAGGCCGAGTCCATCCGACGGCAGTTTTATTTTTACGGAGTCGCGTTTCTTTACGATCGAAACGCATTTATTATGACGTTTTAATGAGTCCGGCCCGTAAATCCTACAATTAATTGTTTCGGCAAATAAACGACACACGAATTTATCGATAACGACCGAGTAAAAACAGATTTGGCAGCGAGACAAGGGGGAAGACCCGTTGCGCGTCCCGGTGTTAATTAGAATGTGGGGCGCAAGACCGGGGAAAAAGCCACGAATAAAGGGGAAAAATCACGGAATCACGTTGAAAACGGAGTCGACTTGTACGGGAGTAACAGCCGTACGTGACACAATGTAACGTTAATAAATGTGCACCGAGTCCGTCTCTGTCGCGTGGGGCGGCGGCGCGATCGCCGTCCTTCTCCGACTCGTCCCAGCACTTATCCGGCATTTCTGTATTTCTAAATGTTCGTGTTGTTGTGTATCATCATCACATATCTCCCCGCTGAAATGTTTATGAGCCGACACCGTACAGAGTGCGAACTAAACTTTATTAGGTCACTAAGTTTGCTGTCATTACCGCCGAATAAACTCCGAGACGGATCCGCCGGCGGTGCACTGTTTTTTTTGTTTCGCCACTCGACAGCGGAAAATGTTTGGTCGTTAAAGGGAATATGGAAATGGGGATGGTACTGGCGCGGACGGGGGCTGTGGTACAAACAATTCCAGTTAATGGATCATTAATTTAAATATGGCTGAATTATTCATATTTTCGTTTCTAATGCATCGAGGTTGGCTAATGTTCCTGATTGTGAAACTTAATCAACGAAATTAATGTCCTGGTGACTGTGCGTTTTGGAACCGACTCGGGAGGAGCAAAACGGACGAAGTTCGCCTTTCATGTTTTATTCTTCGTGTTTTCGCTCGAGAAAGTTCAAAAATTTTTCTCGCAGCTCGGCCGGGAATATTCACTAAAAGGGAAAAGTTCGAAGTTGACACACTTTGGGGGAGTTGTTTGCAATGTCCTAGTCCTGAACGGGACTGTCTTCTGTAGCATTAGTACTCCTAAGTAGTTCTGACGATGGGCGGCATTACTACCGAGAACAGTGTGATCAGTATTCGATCACGTAAGGTAAGCCCCGCTGGTAGCGATCAGCGCCTGGATGGGTGACCAGCGCGGTCGCGCTCTCCCTATGATGATAGAAACACACCTGATATGGTCTGCAAATTATAGCCCAGGAAAGCGGCGTAAGCGTCTGCACCTCCCGTGAAACCGCCCCTTAAGGGTCGGGGTCCACGCCGCCGACATGCAACCGCCGCCACTTCGACTTATAATCCAACTTCGGAATTACTCAATCAAAACCGCCCCCGCCATTGTTCCGGTGTTCGCCTTGATCTCGTGGCACACAAGTTCGCATCCGAACGTCCCGTTATCCGCCGCAGGATTAATAAGGGCGCTGCGAGAGCCCTCGCCGGATAAAGGAAATCTGAAAACTTGACGTCGCTGAGAGCGCGCCTCTTCTTCGTTTTTGACGGCGATGTTTACAATTACCTGGCACTCGGCGTCCTTGATAAATTATTTAACGTGTAATTAATTCGGGGCGGGTCGACGTTTATTATTTCGCAATTTGTGCCATAATTAAAACATCCATTGTTAAAAGGACGAGCGAAAGTTCGACGATCTGGAGTGATTGGCGCGGGGGCCGCGATTCGTCCGTCATTACCGCCGCGTCTGACACCAACAGAGCCGGCATTATTTTTAATTATGGATGAGGTGTAAAGCATTATCTTGTTTCAGGACGCGCGCGATGTACGAGCCGCGTAAATAGTTAATATGTGACGGCAACACCGCCGAGTCGTGCTCGCCGCTGCAGCCGCCCCCGTTCCGCCGTCCTCGTGCGCTGCAGGATTAGCCATGCAAGCGGCCACCATTAACACAGCGCGTTTGCGGTTTTTACCCCAATAAAGTAGGCGCGAGTTCGACTACATTATCCTGCGACCCCTGCACGTGTTGATGACCTTGGAATCGCACAGAGAATCCTCAAATATGCACGAGTATCGATTGCGGCATGCCGTGTATGTCAGGTTGCCTTCGTTTTTGTTGTCTTGTCCTGCGGCAAGGATCTCGCCGTTGATTCGTATTTTATCAAAGTGGGTCCCGCCAGGAGCTGATCCTGGACAATTTGCAAATGGCGAACAATGCACCACTGGTCAATTATTCACCGCAACTGCTTCTCGGTGTCTCGCAAGGGGCTCCTCACCTCCCATTCTTATTCCAGAGATTCTAAAAATATTAATAATATTTTTCCACGCAAATTTGCAGTCTATTTCTAGGACTTTTTCCCACCGATCTAAATATAAAAAAAACTACAAGAAAATATTTTTCTGGCCTCAATCCTGGATTTCGCCCAGACACACGTGACTTCTTCGAAGCGGTTTATTTTGTGAAAACGCAATTCAAATTGTCCGTATATCACAACAGTGCATCAATCTGTCGTTTATGTTTCTCGGGTGTGCCGCAGGGCGCTCCTCGTGTCCCATTCTTATTCGATTTATTTTAATAATATTTTTCCACGGATGTTTTCAGTCTATTTCAGGGATTTTTTCTCACCAATCTAAATATAAGAAAGTGCAAGAAAATATTTTTGTGGCCGCAATCCAGGCAGGGGCGACTTCTTCAAAGCGGTTTATTTTGCGAGAGCGCAATCCAGAACATCCGTATAACCAGAATTAGAGCATCACTCTAGTCTGTTTCTATCAGATTAGCACGCCATTACCGTATTTCCATCTGAAACATTTATCACCCGTTAAACTCTCGTTTCCCAGATTCTGGAGAAACAAACCAAAGCGCCGAACTAAAATAGTTAATGCACTTCCAGACAAATTTGGCGAGGTTACCTGCGGTCCAGAAGCCGCCTGGATCGGGGTCGATAAATCCACATCGATGTTCTCGTCGCTAGTGCTCGGGAAAAGCCCAAGGAAAATTGGGAAAAAGTGGGAAATTTCCGAGTCGAGAGGCCGTAACGCGAACACTGTTGCGAAATTAATTATCCAGTTAATTACGCACCAAACGTTTATTTAGTAAATTTTCTGATGGTTTTACGTTTGCGGGCTGGGAGGAGGCGCTGTATAAATAAATTATTAATGATAAATAAATTCGTAAAATTCGCGCGAGCGAAACTTCGCAGCCTCTCGTCGAAAAAACTTTACGAGAGCCGTAACTTAAGTATTATGGCGTATTATTAAAATAACAAATTTCGACGGGTTTTTCCTTGAGCAAGGATAAAATTATCCGGGGAGATGACGACTAAGCAATTAAAAAATTAGGACGCTACCTTGCATTAAATTGTCTAAACAGTCTTGACACCTCCGCACGAGGCGCAGCCGAGTGCGACAATCCCACGAGTACCCAACACCACAGTGAAATAATGACACGCCACGACACTTTTTACGCACTAGAAATAGTTAAAATAAAGTGCATTTTGTTTTACAGTCGTAGAAAAACCGTTTTCACTATTTTGATGTTTGCAGCTTTATAGCCCCCCGGGACTCGGATGCACCGTTTTACGAGTGTTCGCGCATTTTCGCTGCCTTTTTTCGAAAATGTATCTTCATTTTATTTTCGAAATGGTCGCGTTTAAGACGCTCGACTCGTGTAATTTTTTATGCCTCGTCTGTGCAAGCGTCAGACCTCTGGGGCCCGCCAGGTGTCTGGCAAGTTCGCAGTAAAATGAGCGTAAGTGCTGCAAACTCCTTGGATGCTTTCAAGCCACCATATTCTGCGGGAGTTAATTCAAAATGAATTAAGAGAAATTGCGTTATGTGGAGTACATTAAGACAGATTTCTGGTGGAAAGGGTGTGAAACCGCAAACATTTAGGGAAACCCACGCAGAAAGGTTCGGGTTCGGGTGGTATTCGGGATGACAATTTTATCGTTGTGGTTGTGTTGTGAATGATTTTTGTTTGTTTCTGCGCCTGAATCGGTAGCACAAAAGGAGTTACACAAATCACACGAAGTACCACTGCATGTTGCAGTTTCCAGGCACGATTGATAAATCTTTGTAATACTGCAAATTCAGCACAGTTTTGCTATCTAGTTTTAAGCGACAAGCTAAATTCTCCAGGGAATATAATGGGGTAGTTGTTCAGATAATGGCTGTTTAGTTGTAGTTTGCCTGACCATAAAATTAACATATGCAAAACGGGGGTTGTTAATTCCAATTTTTTTTTATGAAGAATTTCAGCAACAGGAGCCCAAAAAGCAACGCGATTTGCTCGGAACGAATTAGTATTCGCGTTTGATTTAATCTTTCGTGAATGCAAAAAGATTACAAAATGTTCTGACATTGTAATGCAGATACTGCACATTCTTCTTTTTTATGCAGCTTTAATGATGTGTTTTTAATTTGTTGTAATGTTGTTTTGGAAGCCTAAATAATTACAGCACAAATCCAGACCCCTTATTATTATTTTGTTGTATTAACGATTGCCGGAGTAATATGTCAAAGCAATTGATCGAATATCATCGGTTAATATAATGAATAAACAATGAGAATAAAATAATCATGACAGATTAAGTTGGGAAGTAGGAATGACAGGAAATAAAGGAAGGAAGTAGGAAGAATGGATTGCTGGAAAAGAATTCGGTCGAGGAATATGAATACAACTGTAAAATAAAAAAGTTTAAAAGTGGAGTAGAAAAGAAAATATTTTCTACTTGATTATACTATAGATTGTTCCAGGTTATGACAAAATCAATACGGGGGTGGTGTAGGATTATTGTCAGCTGTAATATAACAAGTGATATGACTGACATGTGCTGCTCCAGTTTCACGAGTGATATTATCGATTATTAATCAGTTTGCTATGAGAATATAATGAGTGAATAAATGAGGAACATTTAAATCCATAAACAGACGCCATTGTACAGGGTCATTATAAATGATTGTCGCTCATCGCAGTAGGCGTTGGTGATCAGCGGTAGTGGAAATCTGTCTACCATAGCATATTTTTTCCTGGTAGGCGGTTGCGCGCGCCATTTACAATTCTGCAACGAAATGCGACCTCCCTATTGGTTAGTGGAATCGAGTAACCAATAGGGAAGTCGCATTTCGTTGCAGGATTTTGTAAATAGCGCGCGCAACCGCCTACCAGGAAAAAATAGACTATAGTTTGTTTAACGTTGCGAGGCTGGCGGCACGTTTTCAACGCCAACTGCCATGGGACAATTATTTATAATGACCCTGTATTTTTTGGGAACAACTTACGAGTACTGATTGCTTCCTTGTATCAGCGATATCTCCCCAGTGATTAGTATTTTTTTTTAATTAGTAAATCTAATTAAATATCTAAGTATTAAATTCAATAGAAAAAGTTTTAATAAATTATAAGGGTGGTTTATTATTTATTGTCCTTGAGATGGAAGGAGATAACTACCAGAAATATGTAAACAATTTTGCATCTCAACACCTTAACACACTTGGTATGGCGATGCTGGAGTGCTTTAGGGTATTAGGAAAAAAATGTGTGGAGCAGTTCATCACCTTCATCATCATTGCTTCATTTTATGAAGAGTACCAGAAGGTACCAAATACCAATCATTGAATTCAAGCGAAAATGAGAGGCGACGCTGAGGAAGAAGTCAGACGTAAAGCTGTGAAAGGAGCTGGAAGCAAAGCTGAGAAATAAGCGAGACGAAGACTGAACAAGAAGAAGACAGTCTGAAGAAGTTAAGACGGAAGGGACGGGAGTTGATGAAAAGATCAGGTGAAAGATTTACGTTATAATAAATAGGAAGATGCAAAGATGACAAAAACAGATGTAAAGCAGAAAAAATTAGAGTTGGATAAATAGATATACAGGGTGTCTCAAAAATGGCGCCCAATCTCTTGAGGGGTTAAACTATTTGAAGAGTTGAGTTCAATTTCGTTGTGAATTTTTTTTTCTTTGACTATTTTCTAAGTTATACACATTTTAAAATAAGCAAATTTGGCAACATCGGTTGGTATGCACAATCAACTAAACCAATTCTCCTTTGAGGTCAATGTTGCCACTGTTATTTTAGCGTATTTTGGTCATTACTCTAAAAAGAATTACTTCGGTGTTGTTCCACTACCTAAAGGGGTCTTGGAAAAAGTTATACAAAATCTGTTGGTCCGATCAAATTTTGTATTGAGATTTACCTTCCCAGACTTCTATTCTTTAAGACCCTTAGGAGATTGGGCGCCATTTTTGAGACATCCTGTATAAATGAAAAGGAGAAGGAGAAATAAAATGAAAAAATAATCTAGGCCCAGAGCAATAGACAGTTGAGGGAGGACCTGGATGCAAAGCTGGAAAGAGAATAGGGGAAGGATTGATGAGGAAAAAAAGAAGTCAGAAGAGAGTAGATGGAAGGCGATAGAAGGAACAGAACATAGAGTCATTGAGGAAGCCAAATGCAAACCGAAGAGAGGGGATGTAAAGCAAATGAAGTTAGAATGAAGAAGGGGATAAATGTAAAGGAGAGAAAGAAGCAAAATGAAAAAAGAAGCTAGAAGCAGATCAACAAAAACAGAAATTCAATGAAGAGTAGCTACAGAGATGTTGACAATACATTATTTATACAAGCGTTTATTCGATATCGAATTTAAGCTATCCCTGTTGTGGAGTTTTTCCATTCTTGCGGTGAATCACTCCGCCTTGGTCTTCTCTCTTGTGCCTGGCTTCTGGAATTGTTTTTGCCCAGGTCTTCCTGTTTTGGATCTTACTTCTCCAGTCCTCTATTCCTATCCTTCTAACGTCCTCGTGTATCTGGTCTTCCCATCTTATCCTTGGTCTACTTCTTGGTCTCTCCTCTACTGGTCTCCAGTGCATGATTTTTCTTATTGTGTTCCTCCTTTGTATCTGTCCAAACCACCGCAGTCTTTGTGTTTTCACGAACCCTACAATTTCTTCTCCCTCGGTCAGGTTCTTTATTTCGTAGTTCATTAGCACTCTGTAATCCCCTTCTTCTGTTCTTCTTGGTCCTACAATTTTCCTTTCGAATATTCTTGGGTTCTTTGTTGTTTTGCTGATGTGGTAATCTTTTAGGTATTTCCTGTACTTCCAGTAGGCACTGTTTGCTGCCTGTATTCGCTCTTTAATTTGGGCGCTTCGTTCGTTTCTTTGACAATACATTAAGTTTCAATTTTTTCCTTGATCGTAATTTGAAAACCAATTTAGCACAACGCCTCTCTGTTACATTCTGTTTCTGTCAATTGAAAGCATTACATTAGAATATCAAAAAACTGTTTGCATAACGCGATATTATGCTGAGATAGTCGCACGAAATTCTTGTGGGGCTTCATAACTTATTTTTTTTCTCTGAAGTGACAACGTCAAGCTTCATCGTCCAAAAATGCATCTCCATTAATTTCCTTCAGAAATCACTCGGTCAAGGTGCTCTAGAGTACTTTTAACACTCTTGCTATCAATTGTTATCTTTTCAAGCCTTATTCTCATTTTTTTTTGTTTTACTTTACTTACAGAAAAGTCACAACTTTGCTCCGACTCCTCTATCGTCGTTTGCATTATAAACCAAACCAATGTTCTCTTTTGTCACAACAGTTGTACAATGTCCGGCATTTGATGCATGTTTACAAGATTTTCTGCCAAGTTTAAAATCTTTGAACCAGTTCTTAAACACTTGATATAAAGTTGCAGATTCGTCTACCACTTCGCTCAAATCCTTGAAACTTGTTGAGACGACCGTTCCTCTTTAAAGAGGTAGTTTATTGATCGACTAATTCTTAAACGCCGATATAGCTACCAACTTAACTTTACACACTCGTAATATGCACATTTGTTGCGGTGAAAGAATAATAGATATAAATTTGTTCCTTTATCGAGCAAGTCTTTCTGCGAAACGAACAATAAATAATAACCACTCCAAGTGTACCTACTTATATCTGCTGTTAGACCAAAATAGAAAAGAAATGAATTTCTGTGTACCTAGATAGTTGCTAAAAATAAAAAATTTCACCGAGTAGGTGAGTTTAGCAGTTACGCTTTCAAATATTTCACGTCAAAGTTAAAATTTATTCTGGAAGTAGTTTTTTAGTGACAAAGCGAGAAAAAACAACAGAAACAGCGAGGACAGCCACGCTACATAATGTCTCGGCACCACAGCTGTTCTTCCAGTGTTGTTGATTAAGGAATCGTGTTCGAACAGGGGTAGTAATGGCGAATCGATAAATGGAGATAACAAATGTAGGCCAATTTAATCATTTATGGATACATCAGTAGCCGCTTTACGAACTTTCGAGCCAAACGAGCGGAACCAAATATAAGAACAATCAGTCTTCCAGGCACGTGATGGGGCTTTGCAATATTATAAATGGACTTGACCAACAATCGAAGCTGAGACCGCAAATTGCGTCCAGAATATATAAATCTCAGATGGCGATTTTATTACCAACGTTAAAAAAGAATCATCCGGTTCACTTTCCCAAAGGGTCCAGTGGCGCCACACTTTTTCCTTGTTTATTTTTGTCTTTGTCTCGACTTCGAGTCACCTCCGTTCGCGACACAGGTTTCGCCAGTTGCAACACCAGTCCACTGGCGCCAGAACTGAACAGTATTTGAGTTTTTGAGTGAGTAAGAGTTGTTCTTAGGTCCCGCAGCTTTGTATTTATTTGTTCAAGTGCGCAAACACGCGAATGCGGCATCGAGTGTCGCTGTTGTCTGTTCTTTGGCGCATTTGTTTATTGTTGTTCCGTTAATTGGCAAATTGCGCTTCCGCGCGAGTGCCGCCTCCGCCGCTGCCCCCGGCGGGTTATCATCGATTGGAGGAACCCAAGTCGGGAATAAATCAGCATGTGGGTGTTCAATTTTTAATAAGAATCCGACGCCAGCCGAATTGAATATAATCTTTGCCGTATCGGTCCCCTCGCATTACAAAACGCAGTTATTTTGATTTCGGGCCCGGGAACCTGTTTTCCATAATTAGGTTTCGGTCCATCATAAATCCCCGTAGCTGCAGATCGCGCGGTGTAAACGAGCGGGTCGAGCACAGACTTGACATTATGCGACCGAAGGATAAAACCAGGAGTTATGCGTCCTTCGGGATTCCCGAGTTAATTTGCTTTCCGTTGATGATGTCCCATCGGACCTGCCGCATTCCTGCCGCCGACGCCCCTCGCACCCATCGCGGGACCTTTATTCCTGCGATGTTGCTCACTTATTGATAGACCGGTTGTTCGCTTCTTGGGCCTCCAGGGCCCCCGACAACGGCCCTTCAAAATTAAACGGGGGCGGCCCCGGAAATCGCAAACAACACACGCCACCCAGCCACGCTATCTGATCTGCTCACGTCCAAGAAGAACTGCTGCCTCGCTTAACAGTGTTGACTTCTTTGATCCTTCATTTCGCACCCATTAATCAACCGTAACACCATGTCATGGGCTGGAAAGATCTGAAGCAAGTTTCGCAACAAGACTGTTTATAATTTATGCCGAACTGAACTATTACCGTACTGACGTATAAATTGCTTATTTGAATCAAAGAACTTCCTCAATAAAATCATAACCTGTCGGCAGGATACTTAACCTATGGATTATCCTGCCAATAATTCTGATTTATAATGCTTAAATTGGTGTTTCAACTCCAAAAATACTAGTCCCATATGTCAAATATCTTGGACCATTTCTATCAAAAAATGCAAATTAATTTCGACCAGTTCCAAAAAGTCAAACAAAGCGAAAATTAGAATGAAAAGCCAGCGCTGCATTATTTTCCGTTTTCAAGTAATTAAATTTCATCAACTTTTAATCCAATTAATTTCCATTGGTCGAATTCGATAACCGAATATTTTTAGTTTGAATTTGAAACAGTTTTGTACAAAACATGACAAGTGGAGAAGCACCGAAACTATCTCCTATCTCTGTAATGGTATCGGATCGTTTCCACCTAGGCCGTTGGGGGCGCCACCATCAAATTAAGAAATTAGATTAGTAATAAGTCCCTCGGAGGCGGCAACCGCTCCACTCGTAACGGTTTCTCTCCGTCGAAAAACAACACGATCGGTGTAGAAGTGGAGGATGAATGAAAGCAGTAAAACTGAATCCGAATCCGTCTTTAAGTGCTGTAGCTGTAAACTCAACAGTTAGTTACAGACGTGTGAACTCTCTGCTACATAATTACGGTGCCCTTCCCCCAGAAGACGCTTTTGTCACTCCGTTCGCATTGGGTTTTGTCGTCAAACGGGATAATCAAATCTTCCAGTCTGTCTTCATTATCTCACTTCATGACAAGACCGTGTTTCGTGCATAATTCAATAATTTAGCCAACAATCGAAACAAGGTGATGATAGCGTCTTGGGTAAATCGCAGGTTTATGGCGCAACTAGCGACGCGCTCCAAAGCGGCAAAATTGTTCGTTTCGCGTTTTTGACAGGTGTCATTCGATTTCTAGGTTATTTAAACTGGCGGTAATTCGATTTCGGTTGGCAGCACTTTTGAATATCTCTAATAATGGGCGTTGTGTTTGGTTTTGGAAATTCGCATTTTCACGCTGCAAATTGCTGAAGAATATTGGCGGACGCGAACCCGCTGGGAAATAGAAAGTTATTTGGAGTTTTTGAATGGCGAATCGTCGTATTGATTGGGCGCCGGATGCGAAAATATGGAAATATTGTCGGTTGATTTGAATTCGTTAATTTTACGTAAAATTATTGTTTAATGAAGCTTTATATTTATGTTTGTTAAAGCGTGATATTGCTTGTTACACTATTCGATGGGATTTTGACATTTTTGCACGTTTTTAATTACGGTGGGGCCGCCGCTTGATTGAATGAGCGACTCCAATCACACTATTGCGCCGCCATAACGAAGTGGCGATTGTTTTCTAGTTTTGGTACAAATGTCGGATGAAAAATGTTGCGACATTTGGGACGGGCGGCGAGGATGGGAAAGGTCGCCAAGGCAATTAAAAAATAATTTGGCGATAAGATTCACAAAATGAAAGGTTATGCAGAAATGTCAGGTCCGGACTCGGCTGTAGACCAGGGGCTGCTCCCAGACCAGCACCATTCCCGCTCAACAACCAATACACGAACATTTCCGAAATTTATCTTCATTTTTCTGCTTCAGTGATCATTTTGGTCTTTCGGTGTAGGCCGACTCCTTGCGTTGTATTTACCGAACTTTCGTGGTGCAACCCCCATTGGCGTCTTCCTTTATTGCCCTCAAGCGCCTCCGCTGCAGTTCCTGGCATGTTCCACCCTCCGGTGCAGCACTTAATAAATATTTACGAGCAGTCTCACGCAGCCACCGCACAAACTTCAACTTTTTCAGTGTCGCCATCCCTCATGCGCTTCCAATTTTCCACCCCGACACGACAATCTATAAATAGCCGGCGCTTCGCCTCGATATGTTGACTCTTCGATCATTATTAGACAAGCGGCCATGTGTCCCTACGTCCGCTACATTAGCCAAACATGTTCCATCGCAATTCATGTTCAATTGCGGTCGTCGGAAATTGCAAACCGATATGCAGAATGATCAACGACTGGAGTGATTTACTTTGACTGTATTTCATTGAATCAAACGGCCGAATGCTTTGTGTCTTTGAGACTGTCCTCGCAGACTCTGCGTTTAGACAATTATGGAAACACAAGTCAACAAATCAATAATGGAACGAGCTTAGGAGGCCAATTCAAGAAAGTGCTTGCATTTAGTTCGCTAAATTTCCGCTCTCTTGAGTCCGTCTGAGGACCGTGGTGCACGGGAACAAGTAAGGTCGACGCTTCATCAACTGCCTGGGGGTGGTCGCGTCTGCAGTCGCTCGGAAATTTCAAAATTACCAAATCTGAACCATCCAAACTGGCCCCGCTCAAATCACGCCAGGAACAACGAATCTGTACAGACTTTTCAATCAAGTTTCTCATCTCGCAAAGCGGATAATAACGGTTTTCGAATTACAATAAATTCAACCAAAATCTCGTTACTGTATACTCCAGAGGTGGAGGCCTATCTCATAAGTTCTACATGGTTGTGAAACCCAATAGTCGGTATCAACATACAAACCACAAACTGACGTATACACAAGTGGGTCTCCTAGTTTAGGAATTACGATACCTTGAGACCCGAACATGACAATCAACTTGTTACAATCGATCCAAATTAAATTATAATCCACTTGACACCACCAATGATTCCCATTATGGATGCGTGACCGTACCATCGTTTGATTGCTGTGTGTTTTGGGTTTCAAAGCAAAAAGATTAATTACACGCGACTTGTTACAGCTTTTTTGGCCCAAAAAAGGGCTGTTTTAGCGAGAAGCAAAAAAAATTTTTTTTCTACGTAGTAGGTACCGATCTGATAGATAATCATCCTGTAGGCAACGTCAAACAACTTTTTTGACCAATTCGAGTCCAATTTCTTGCTCGGTAGTCATAATTTGCGCTTTTAAAAAAAATAATTTTAGGTTAAGTTTGTTGTTTACATTTTTGGTGTTTTAATTTTCGCACTAAATGAGGGGTGGTATTGATCGGTTGAATTAGTTCAGGAAAATATTATTTGGCTCCGAATCAGTATAAAATATTGGTGTGATTGTTTAATCGGATTTAGGCACCCGTTAAAACTAATAAGTTATTTATTGTTATTTATACCGATTCGTGTGTTGACATTTTCCGGCAATTGGCAACCCTGTTGACTGTCATTTTAATTTGTATTTGTCGCCGTTTAAATGTGTGTTATTTTGCGTAACGTTCGTTTGTAATTGTTTGTTGTGCGTCCTTCGTCGTAACTGAAGAGTCTTCAGCGATGCGGGGTGAGTGGCCGTTGAAATCTTGTCTGGGTGGTTTGAGGTTAGATGCGTCATGCGTCACGGCGCGGGCCCCCGCAGTAAATCCGTCCGAAATCGGTATTACTTCTAGTTTAATTATAAATTCATTTAAATTCGCTTTCAGAATTGGTATTTTTACGGCCGCACTAGCATTAAGTACTTTAACTGTGACGTCGCATGTCTGTGGATATTACAACAACACACGTTACGGATGTGGCCCCCGGTCGATACGCCGCCGCTCGCAACAAAACGGCCCCCACATTCCACCGGTGGCACAGGAAGGCGGCGCTCGCCAATAATTGCAGATTATTTTGAATCATCCGGGAGCGAGTGCAGGGGGCGGCGAGAAGGCGAAAAATGTATCGAGACGCGGCGTCGTAATGTGGCAAATAAAGAATTTTATCAGAAGTTTTACTGCAACGGATGCTGCGAATTCCTCTTACCTTAACTTTGGCAGACGTTTACGACGATATGTACGTGGCGAATTGCCGCCAAAGTCGATAAAAACTTTCGATGCCGTCCACCTTTATCGAAAAGAATTTTTCGTCGTAATTAGTTCGGGCGAATTCCGATCCGAATAACGAGCCAATAAAATTACAAATGGCGCCCTGATAAGCCGGGCTCAAACAACGGTCAGGAAATTGGAAAAGGGCGCACCGCGGGGGTCCGCGTCGCGGCCGCGGCTCTTGACGCCGCCAAAAATAGAACGGATTAAAACGGGAATCGCGACGGGGCCGAAGAGGCTCGGGTTTTGTGACTTGGCCCATATCGAATCGACCATCTATGGGATTCTATAATCATTGTTGACGTTTAATTATCTGGAATACTGAGTACTCGCTAATTGTTTTCCACAAACAAAGAGTTGAAATCAACACAAGTTGACATATTGGTCGGGCGGCGGCAAATAAAGTGAATTTCGCAACAACGGTCCACTTTAATTATTGGGGGTGGACGTGTGCCAAAGGCCGGATAAGCCGCGACAGCGTCGATGGATGATCGAGGACCGGATCGAAATTAACCATTTATAAGCTGTTAATTTTTATAATTGCAATCCACTCAAATGCGCTTTATTTTAACGGGGGGCGTTAACTACTCGCCCGAAATCCGCACACAATCGATTCGGTTTCATTTGGAGGAGTATTAAGTGGACGCTGGAAAAGCCCATTTCGTTCCACCCTCGTTATGTATGGATATAAATGTTGGTTTGTTCTGTGTATTTTGGGTCCTGTACGCATTTTTGATCGGACGGGTAAAAGTACATAGGTCGGGATGCGGTCCTCCGATAAAGTTTCGCTTAATATTGGATTCGTGCAGTATATTTGCACAACTCCGTTGTTGTGGATTTGTTTCGTCTTTGATTCAATCAGTTTTGGACTTGAAATTGAAAATTTAATCCGGAAGATTGGGCCGCGGGTACCATAGCATGCGCGTAAATGTTTGTCGTGACGCCAGAGCAAGAGAGAAGACCCAATTGAGGACTTTTAAATTTTTGCTAATAATCTCTTACTTTCAATAACAATAAAATAATAGTTGCATTAAATTACGAAGTTTTTAAACAATAATTTTTTTCCAACTTATGAATTTTTCTAGATGTTTTAATTAAAATATTTAGAAGTTGAAAAAACTTCCGTAGTTCCTATTACATATTTCTTGTATGTATTCTTTGGATGGTTAAAAGCTTTTGCGTGCGGCTTTGAATATGACGTTAATATCAGGTGTCTCTGAACAACAATATAACTACTTATGTATAGCGAAACGTTGTGAAAGAAAAAGAAGGAATAATTAACCAAATTAAACTAATTATTATTACCGTAGACTATAAAGAAATTAAAAGATAACACCATAAAAAAGGAGAATAGAAAATAAGCGAGGTGAGCTCACTATAGCGCGATGTAAGTACTAAGTACAGATCTATCGTTATAATGAAAGAAAGTGCAGAATATAATATTCCTTTTCTAACAAACTTTGTTTGAAGAAAACCGTTAGTTTTTGAGTTAAGTGAAATCCAACAGAGGATTAGTGAGAGAAAAATTTTAAAAACTCCTAAAATGTTTTGGTACCCCGAGACTAACCTATAATTCGAAAATTTATTTAAATATTGAAATAACAAACAAATACTAATTTTATTTACATAGTGAGGCTAAAAAGTATAGAATCATAGAAATATTTGCTTTCTCCTTGGTTTTTGGAAGAACTCTTGACAGGTCAATTTAATTTTTTTAAAGGAAACATTTTTGGTTTTTTTTCTCCGGTCTCTTTATGCCCAATAACCCTATTGCCATTTTTTAAAAGAGATAAATTATTGAATTCTTTTTTATGTCTACGTATCATGTCTGACCTTTGGAGTGAGTCATGATTCCTGAAATATTGATTGTTAAAGGTGCAAACAAGGTGGCAGTGAAATTCCAATTTTACATCGAAATTTCCACAAAACAATTTCTTTAATAATAAATATGAGAAATATTTCTTATTAAAGAAGTTTTTAACATCATGCCCCACGTTGTGGAGTCACTTTTAACATTGGGTCCCACGTTGGGCGCCACTTTTAACAGTGTTTGTGTTGTAAATAGTTTATTTACATAAAGGTAAACAAAGTTAACAAAGGTGCGCGGTGAGACTCTTGAGGGAGCTCGAATGATTAAGTGAATAATAATGAATTATTGTCCCTGCGTGCATCCCTTTTATAACCTGACTGGAGATGGTTCGGCACGCTCCGACGGCGCGCAGCTGATGTGAGGGTAGGGGCCTAGCGATTAGATTCTCGCTGGTGACGGTAGCGCTTCGAAAGGGGTAGTACGGGGCGCTTTGGTACTACATCCGTGATTTATGCTACAAGTTTAATTTTTTTAAATTATTTAATTATTACTAAAAGAATCTATCGAGTTTATTTTATGAATTATAAATCGTTTAAACTTTTATTTATTTAACATTTTATACCAATAATATTTCGTCTTTTATTTTCACTTTAAATTAATGCGGTGTCAGGAATTGAAAATACATACTTTGATATTCTTTGCTCTTTGTACTTTTAACTTAAGAAAATTAACAAATTGTTCCGTCCATGAAACTAGTTCTGATTTAATTTGTTCAGACATCAAACGAATAGTAAAGAGAAATTAGATCCAAAGAAACTTGCATTTTTCTTTATCTATTTAGTATATTTTCATTGTCATTCACAAAAAAGCTTTTAAATTACAATATTTTCTGCTCAAAGTATGGCGCTTCTACTTGAGGCCAATCAGAGCCTTTTAGTATGTAATAAATTAATTCAAAAATTTAAACTGGTTCCGCCCAGGATCGAACTGAGGACCTTCTGCGTGTAAAGCAGACGTGATAACCGCTACACTACGGAACCGATGTTTCATAAAAGTTAATTAATCTAGGAGCGTTTGATGATTCAAACAAACGCATAAAAATATTGTTGTTTTGTTTTTAATACATTTAAATCATGGATAAGTGTCACGAGACTACTTTATGAATCGCAAACTATTTATACGCAATTTAGAATTTCATATCTTTTACTTCTTCATTTGAAACTAACCATCTATCTTTTCGAGAATTGAAAATACTTTGACATCCTTTGCTCCTCGTACTCTTAATTGGCTTAAGAAAATTAACAAATTATTCAACCCAGAAGACGAGTTCTTGTTTAATTTGATGCGACGTCGAATTACTAGCAAAAACAAATTAGATTAGAAAATTTGCATTTTTTGTTCACAACCTGTTTGACGTGTTCTCACTTTTGCAAGAAAAATACTTTACACCTACGTATTCAAAAAGGAATTCTTTAAACAAACACACTGAATTTTTTTTCTGTCTGATACATTTTTTGTGTGTCGGTACCACAGCACATTTCTGAACAAATCAGACCCACCCAGGATCGAACTTGTGCGCGTAAAGCAGACGCCACGAAATCGCTGTTGTGGTAAATTTATTTCAAAAATCGGTTAACGTTCTTACTCTTACTCGCCTAGTTCCAGTTCCCGCTTTTCGTTTGAAATGTGTTCTCTAATTAATGACTCTTCAATCATTCATCATCTAATTCCTCTGTCTCTTTTTTTAGAGAAAATTATAAGAAAACATTTTCTCAGAGCTAAAAGATACTCCAAGTTTTTAAGAGTTGTATTTACTTTGATATTCTCTGCCTTTTGTGCTTTAAGCTGTTCAAGAAAATTAAGAAGCTGCTCCATTGAGAAAGCAGATTATTTCATTTGAGGCAACTCTGGCAGGTCAGCTACAGGTTAATAGCGAGCATCTTCGATTTTGATACTTCTACATTGTGAGTTAATTAGTTTGAAAATATTTTCCCCCGATTCGGGGCTAATCCTCATCGATAGAATCTCTCACTTCTCCACAAATCACCGACGTAAGCCTCCAGTCAACCCGCAGCGTCTGGATCAATCCAGAAAATGAAAATCTCACTCGAACGTAGTTCGCACATTGTACATTTACATTCTGCATTTGTGCGTAATCCACACTAGAAGCGACTAATCTGTTTTCTGTTGTTGGCTCTCTAATTAAATTTTCCTACGAATTTATTTTATTGTCTGGAGTCGTTCGATGCTCCCGACTTATCTTTTTTCAGCTCATTTTCCACACCAACAATTTCGTAATAAACGTGCTGACAATTGCTCGAGTTCACTTTGATCTTTATTTACTAACTGGCTATTGTGCTCGTCTTTGCCCGTGGTTTCCATTTTGACAAACAGCACGACGAATGTCTCCCGTTCCAGGACCAGCGTCGCCATTCCCGAATCGTTCCGATCCAGATAACTGTTGCGCCCATCAAGATTTTTCCGAATCCAACTTTCCAACCCCCTCACGAACAAGTTGTGCCGCCTCAACCCTTAACGCTTCATTTATGAATTTTTCACCTCCTGTTTTCCTCGAATCGCTTATTCTTTTGTGAGGTGAAATTTCGACGCTGTTTGGAGAAGCTCCCCTTTCATTTGTAAACCGTTTGATTCGAGTAATCGCGAGCGATTGTCGAGTTTGTTTATTGTTGTTTATTTAAATTTTTTAATCTCGACCCATCGCCCCGGCACAATTGAATTTTTTCCCGACCCCAGAAAGGTGATTTAATTCTTTCACCATTAGGGACCCGATCGATTCTCAAGGTCGGCGAAGAAAGGAATGCCCTCGGAGGGCACACACAAAGTGAATTAAGAATTTATGGGTCGAGTGAGATTCTGCACCGCGTCTTAAGGCGCATATTAAATTTTCATGCATTTATTATTAGGATTTAATAATTTCGGTGTGTGTGGGGGAGGCGTGTTGTGCAGATTTCTTCACGGATTTTCTTTTCTCGATTAACATTTAATGGAGTCTTCATTATTGCATCTGAATTGTAAATTTTTACGACTATTAACATGTTATTAGCTGGCCATACACGAGCGGAATTTTTGACAGGCCAGATCCGCGGATCAGAACTGCCGATTTTCCCGCAGGCCTCACCCGGCCTGTCGTAGCCCACTAACGTACCGGCCGGGCCAGTTGAAATTCCTTCAAAAAATCCGTTGGCAGTGAGTTGTGTGTGTGTGGGGGAGGAGGGGGGCGTGTTGTGCGGATTTCTTCACGGATTTCCTTTTTCCGATTAAAATTTAATGGAGTCTCCATTATTGCATCTAAATTGTAAATTTTTGATATGGCAGCGTCACGACTATTAACATGTTATTTACATAAGGTTGCGTGCCGTCCGGTCGTCGGATTTTTTTCGACTTGTTAGCACACTAATCCGAATTTATTAACACCCGAACAATGTTGTTGGAGTAAATCATCGGGAAAAGGGGGCTGCATGAATGTCTCTTTAAGAATTCAAGCGGGGCGATAAGTACAATATGTTCGGACGTCCAGACACGATAAGCTATCTCTATAGCCTCCGCACGTATCGCCGTACAACTTCCTTAGGGGTTGGTCAGACGGCACGCAAAGATGTGCATAATAATTAGAGGGGGGCGGGTCGCGCCCTTCCTTTCCCGGTGAGCGACGGTTCGCGTGCGAGAACCACCCGGCGAGGAAAATTGCACCGTACGACAGAAGAATGCAGCCAGGGAGGCTAATAGATTTCCCTCCGCTCCCGGAATGTCTCATGCAAAAAGTTATCTGATGAGACTTCGACTTCGACTTCGTGCTCTCCCCCGTTGATAGCTTCTTTCGAACATTATTAATTGCTTCGCGTTTTTTTTTCGACACTTGGACGAGATATTCCCGAACGGACGGTGCGGATCGATCCGGATCTATCGGGGTGTCGAGTAGGGACGCGGCCGGTGGACTCCCACCGCGAGTGGGCGGGGCTATTAACGCCACCGCTGTCCCATTCGTCCGTGAAGGCGCAAAAATCAATTTATTCAACTCAGCCGTACTTGCTTGTTCTCCCGGACGGGAGAATGAAACTTTAAACACAAAAATAAAATTAATGATGATTTATCACCGCGAAACTTACTTTTTTCTTTTGACGTTGATCTATCTGGGAGCAGATTCATTTCTCCCCAGAATTATTTAGTACTGTGGATATGACTCCGTTCCCATACATATTTCAGGCGGATCGATCCGGCGTGCGTTTCAGTTTTAAAATTTCGGTTTTCGTACGAGCACATTTTGTCGCTCGAAAATCGTCATTTTGAATTATTAATTGCGTATATCCGATGCGACAGCTCTCGATTATTCAGTTTTGCCATCAGTGCCGATATAAAAAATTAACGGTTTTTTTTCCATCCGATCCGGCCCCCGGAAAAAATTGTTTAGCATATGTCACGTCCGATTTTTTCCCCGTTTGTTCGCCGGTACGAACGGCGTAAATATTTTATGCGCTCAAAATGGGGGATTAATTTATACGCAATAAAAACGTAAGATGGGTTTGAAATTTTATTTTCGTCGTAAATTCGTTTTTGACGTTTATCACTTATTCACTTTCGGACGACGATTCACATGGTCGCTGAAGACACCGACCCAGACGAGGAAATTTTTTGCAAACACCCCGTTCCACGCTTCGACGGTTTTGCAATTTTTTAATTCAGATAGTTTGTGTGCCCCACAATTTTTTGTGGACTAGTGGACCGAAAAATTCCACTGCATAGTTTTGGGCTTTGAAATATGGCTAAATTTTTTTTCCCTCTGAAATTGGTCGAAGTGTTGATACGTTTTTCATTTTGACGGATCACTGGCCAAATACAGATTGGGGCAAGTGTATTCAGCGACGTGGGGGGTTGGAGAGTCAATACGAGCGGCGGCGAAAAATGCTTAGTTTACGATTTTATTTTCATCTCGCCGTCGTTTAATTTATGCGTTGGGACATCCGAGAAAAACAACAATAATTTTCATTCGGCTTTTTTCCATTGTTTGAAAACAATAATTTAAATCTGGCTCCCCCTACGTTTTTTTTTTGGGGGTGGGAGGGCAAAAACCGACAACGGCATCGCTGACAATCTGTCTAGCAAGTGGCAATGCAAAGTACCCGTCAAAAATAATTTATGCCTCCGGAAATTTCATGCAATATTAATAGAATGTGAAAAAAGTACGGGCTAAAATATGCGAGAATTATAATTAGATCATTCTTTATGCGGCATTTTGCATATTCAAAGGGGGCAGAATGAGTTGATAAGACGGGGGTGCTTTGCCCCGGGCCCCGCAACGATTTTTTCCCGTGTTCAATTTCGTTATTTCGGACACGTAAAAGCAAACAACTTTTTGCAATATCGGTAAGCGACACCTGATACAGGGTCAGAGCGGGGATCATTTCGGGCCCTCGCAATACCGGAGAATAATTGATTTCCGGTCTGCCATCTGACGACGGAAAGTTAAATCGTTCCGCAGGACTCGACGCCTTCCACTAATCCATTTGCATTCAGATAAAATGCTTTCAGCGAAATTGCTTGTAACAAACCCGGCTGCACCGGCTAATTAATTTCTTTTGATGGTTCCGCGTGCCGTAAATCTGGGTGACGTTGGGCAGCCGCGCCGTGTTCCACGTCAAATTTGACAAGTGTCGTGGACTTTTTTTCCACGGAATAATGGCAACGAGCGAGCGTCGTTCCGTCGATAATAAAATGAGCCAACAGTGGGAGCCGTAAAGATTCGATTAGTTCTAATAAATTTCGTTCGAATCTGTGTCTCCGCACTAGAAGGAAAAACATAAACAAGTCTCCGACATAAACCACCGAACAAGAAGTAATAATGTAGATACGTTTTCGTACACAGTAGTCAACACGAATAATGAAAAGTGGAGATTAAATTTTTCGAGGCTGATTACAAAACATTTGTTTGCTCGTGGTTGTGGGTTGTAATTTCGTGGTGTTTGGAACCACATCATAACAATCAAAAAACGGATTTGGGAAGACCGTGGAGTGTACAAATATTGTGTTGCAAGCTTTGGCAGCATCGCCATGGCGAGGGTCGGAGATGCTGTTTGAATTGGATAACAGCATTACAAGTTGCCAAATGACAATAAAGAGTGAAAAGCGATCATCTAAGAACTTGTTAGGTCGTCATTGCAAAACAACTTCGCTGTGATAACACAGGTCTGCACTGATTTCGATGTTTGCATAAAATTGACAGTTTTTGAACAATTTCGACCCCCTGATTACGAAAATGATTTTGGTTTTGCGCTATCACGTCTAGTTTTTTCACAAATCGTTTTTTCTTAAAATTGAAATGTTCACCTAGAATGAATGAATTATTTCAAAATTTCGATATTGTAATATCGGACAACAATATGGATATTCGAAATTTCCTTGTTTTGTTTGCGAGTGGGACTGCCGGGCACGATACAAGCATTGGACTCAAAAGAAGTGGCCTTTAAGAACTAGACTTGTACCGGGAAGCAACAATAAAAAATAATTTAGTTGTATCCTAAAAAAGTAGTATTAGGTACCACCAATGCATATCAAACTCTGTTTGATGAAGCAATTTGTAAAGCCTCTTGATAAAAATGGACAATGTTTCAAGTATTAATGTACAAAGTTACCAGATCTCTCCAATGCCAAATTAAAAGAGGTTAGGACCACAAATAAGATCTTTGTACAAAGGTAATGATTTTCAAAATTCTATGAATGTTGTTGAAAGGAATGCCTGGACGGCATTTAAGAACGTCATAGAAAAATTGCTTGGAAATCACAAAGATGAAGACTACGAAAATATTGTAAGAATCATGTTTAAAAATTTTCACATCTTGGGATGTAATATGAGTTTGAAAGTGAATTTCCTCTTTTCGCACTTAATCTTTTTCCTAAAAATCTTGGTGCTGTTAGTGAGGAACAAGGGGAACGTCTTGACCAAGATATAAAACAAATGTAGAGGTGATATCCAGTAAGATGGAGCGTATCAATGATGGTAGACTTTTGCTGGATGTTACAGCGCGATGTACCCAAAAAAAATATACAGCAGGCAATCAATTAAAAGAAGTTTCCTCACAAAGCGTTAAAGATGCCATTCTCGTAAGGAATAAAAAATTTAGTTAGATTATTAATCAAGAATTATTATAAACATCTTATTTTCCTAAATAAATTGCTTAATTTTTTTTGTTAATTGTGAAAAAACCTGACGTGATACAAAAAAATGAATTGTATTTTTGTAATAAGGGCTCCAATGTTATACAAAATCAGTTATCAAAATCAAAACATCGATTAAAAAGTTTTGTTTTGCAGGCCTGTGTAATGCTTTGGTAGTTACAGGAAATAATTCTCTTTTTGTTGTCTTTTGGTCACATAATACGCTGTTCAGTATGGAGATCACTTTTCTGCCTTGTGTACATCTTTCTTTGATGGTTTTATCTATTGTTCCGTCTCTTGTTATCTTCCGTCTCAAAAGACAACAAAAGAAGAACGTATGATACCATCGTAAAGAGCATAGTAACATACAGCAGTAAGATATGGCCGCTAAAGAAAAGGTCAAAGATCATGCTTCTTACAACGGAAATGGATTTCTGGAGAAGATCAGCAGGATGATCAAGAAGAGAGAGAATAAAAAATGAGAGAATTAGAGAAATCATGAATATTAACACCACAATAGTCGAAGACATTAGAACTAGCCAATTGAGATGGTATGGGCATGTTGTACGAATGGAAAGGGAGAGACTTCCAAAACAAGTATTATTATGGATACCACAGGGTAGGAGAAGAAAGGAAAAACTAAGACGAAGCTGGACAGAAGGCGTACGAGAAGAAATGAGAGAAAGGGGTGTCAACGAAGGACAATGTAAGGACAGAAGACAGTGGAAAATGGATATGGGAAGATGCAGTAGAACGTCGTAAACCGAAAATATATGTAGTTATAGGAAACGAGAGGGTCCTATGTTGGAACCCTGAGGAACTCCGAAATTTGGACCAGCACTCTCCAAAGCATTGTTCAAACACAAATACTCGTAAAGTTCGAATCATGTGGTTAAACCTGTAATCTGAAATTTCCGGTTTTTGACGTGGACTGGCTTACTTTTATTTATTTTTTTGTTTATTTATTTAGCTTACTTATTAGTTATTATTTATTAATTACTTAGTCTAGTTTA
Organism: Tenebrio molitor; assembly: GCF_963966145.1. Taxonomy (NCBI): domain Eukaryota; kingdom Metazoa; phylum Arthropoda; class Insecta; order Coleoptera; family Tenebrionidae; genus Tenebrio; species Tenebrio molitor. The sequence continues at coordinate 3,200,201 of NC_091046.1, forward strand.
TTCATCTGTGGAGGACATTTTAAAAAACATTCAAGATTAGACTAACTTGATTCTCGTAAGGAAAAGAATCAGCCTTTGCGAGAAGATCTTGATATTTTGGAAGAGTTAGAAAACAAAGAAACAGGTCCGCAGACATTTCTTTTAAGTACCGGAGCCGTTTTTCAAATGATAAAGGGAAGTGGAAGCTTTCATGGTCAAATTATATATTTATAATCAAAGAATCTTCTGAGTAATTCACGAAAAATCTGCAGTTTAACTTTTTAACATCTTCATTTGGAGAAACATCCATTTGGCTATCATTATATTATTACTAGAAAAACAAATGAATGTTGGATTCCTACTATTATGAAGGACAATCTTTTCTTTCCTAAATCAAGTAGGCACGATTTTTTTGTCTTAATTATTTCAAAAGCTTGACATGGTATTTTTGTGTGTTCTTTAGAAGAAAATTTAGAAGCAATGGTCCCTTTGGTGTTTTAATAAATTAGTGCCATCACCTTTCTAGCATATTCTATATTCATTAGTCATTACTGTCTTCGGTGGTGAAGAAACTTTCTGATTGTTGTTTTGTTTTTGAAGTTTCATTTGTGGTTACAAAGTGGCAGCAGAAATTTCTTGTCAGAGTTTTTGTTGCAAACAATTTACATGCATTTGTTGTAGTCTCTTCGGTGTCATAGAAAATCAATGGCAATAGCTTTCCAACAGATTCTACAGATTTTGCTTTCTTTTCTGGTAGAAAGTCTTTGCACTTCTATTGGATGGATTGTTGCTTTGTTTTTGGGACGTTTTAAAGGTGATTACAAAGTAACAACAAAAAAATCTTTGCTGTTTTTTTTAAATTTTATTTAAAGAAATTTGTTATCCTCAAAAATATACCATTTTTTAGCTAATTCTACAGATCTCCTTCTCTTTGGTACTGCAAATCTTTTCCATCATCTTAGATGATTGATTAATTAGGTTTGTTTTATTCTCCGACTGTTTACTTTTTCAAAAATAAATCTACCTTAAGTGCTTGCTGTTAGAGTAATAAAATCTCTACGAAGGAAATGTTCTGAACTGAATCACGTTAAAAATCAATTACTCACATTGTAGCTAAAATATTTCGCAGACCAAAATATTTTTGACGTATTACTCCAGGCAAACCTTCATTCCGAATTTCTTTCACATTTGTTACTTAGTCATTTCTGATTTTTCAAACCACGTGTCCAACGTAAATGACGCTGAATTTTTTAGATCTTTTAGAAGCGCACCATGTTTACGCAGAGGTCGACTGTAGAATTTAATGAGTGTCAGATCTGTTTGATCGCATGCCCGCTAATTGACTTCTGGGCGTCGCACTCTAGTTAAAACCCGCCAAATGTCTTCACCTATCATCTTTCGTCGCATTCGTATCTGAAGATCTCGTCGGTCTAATAATAGCCCAACTGCGGCGGTTGTCCAGTTGACACTCGCCTCTTCCTCGAACATCTGCTCAAGACCTATTTTTAAATGTGTCACAGAAACGCCGGTTTCAGGTGTGCCCACGCGCCCCACCGTCCTGAAATATGAAGATGGCTGAAAAATGACCGTGGATTTTTCTCGTTCGAACCGTACCAAGCCTGATTTATATTTAGTCGTTAGGCGGCGCACAGAGCGCATTAGATTGATTAAGGTGTGTAAAACTAATTATTACAGAACGTTCGCACTAAATTAATTTAGCTTGAGCCAGGGATATTTTTGTCGGGTAATTTTCGCACAATCACCCGAAGACTCGACTAATTTATTTAAATCTTTTTTTTCCGTCCTCTCCACTCCGTCTCCTTCTCTCCCGTGTATAATCAAAATTAAATTAGGCCCATTTTTATCTTTATTTCATTTGCGTCGAGTCGGCTCATAAATTATATTACTCCGTACTGAAACATCGGTATTTACGACAAAAATATAATAAATGTCAGAATAAACAGTCCGAGTTAAAAGTCGACATTAAATTCCGAATAAATTTCATTTCCTATGTCGGGCTTCTTCCGGATAGTAAAGACGTATTGTTCAGTTTTGTTGTTGGCTCGCGAAACGCTCCACTGTCGTTAGCCATAAACAAAATTTTTTTTTTCAAAAAGCACCGGAATTTATTATTTTCTTTATCAGTCTTGTTGTTTCCGGTTTAAAATGGAATTCTTCAAGGAGCACAAGTGGGAGAGGGATTCTGTTCATGTCCTCAAACGGAAAGTGACGCAGACAGATATAAAACTTGACTCTGAAAGATGGACTCTTTGGGAGGTGGGAATATGTCCAAAACGTGAGTTTGAGTTTTCAAAAACAGTCAACACAAAAGCTTCTCCAGGAAGGAGTGAAGAGTAGTCTTAAATTGGGAGAGTAGATTTCGCCTCGAATGCAATAATATTGGTAATTTATAACAGTAATTGTGGTGCAAAGCCATCCAAGGACCTTGCTTGGAGTGTTCTCCGACATGTCGTAATGGAAATACCGATACCCCCACGTTGTATCTCCATCGAGGCAGTTGAGTGAAACTTTAACCAAATATTGAATATCTGAATATTGGGTTGCAACGTCGATGAATTCTAATTACAGAGCTGTAGAAACTCTTCTCGGAGAGTAGTATTGCTTTAGTTGTTGTTGGACGAATGTCCTTGAAAAAATCAATCTCCTCTTAGTGAAACCTGAAGAAGATAATCTGTAAACAGAAAGGGACGTAGATATTACCGTACACTACAAAATACCAAGAAGATTATCAACATTATAGTGAGATTGGACGGCAACAGGATTAACATATCTGAAAGTCATCTGCACTGATTAATATTCAGATTCTTTATAAAAAGTAAGAAAAGTAATGGTTCAAAAACGGAGCTTTGAGGAACTCCTAAGCTTACAGGAAAAAAAGAAAAGTTATTATATAGAACGTACAGTTTGACAAAAACAGCTTGGCACATGAAATGCGCAGAAGAGGAAACGAGAGAGTGTCTGTAAGACAAGGATATGGCTAGGGTTGTAGGCACGGTATACTCAATGGACACAACAAACAAGTGCGCTCCGCTGGTGGGAGGGATTTCAGTCCACTACGCATCCATGTGCCAAGCTGTTTTTGTCCAGCTGTACTGAGAGTTATCTGTACGACGGGAGTTTTGCTAATGGAAGCTGGAAAGAATAGATAACATTTCCATTGTGGACTTGTCAAGCATGCAAAGAAGATGAGCCGGACTTTGTCGGTTTTCCATCTCTTAACGGAGATTTGATTGAAATTGGAAACTAATAACGCGAACAATCGAAGAATTAATCCGAAAACTTGGACGACGTGGGCGCAGATCTAAGCCCGGCTCTTGTTTGTGTTTTATAACGTTGAATTATAAAAAAAAAAGAGGAGGACGCAGGACAAGAAACTTCGACATCCTTTGTGTCATTTTATAACAAGTCCTTTGAAAAGCGATTTTTGTTTATCTCGCTTGCAGGTTTTTTTCCCAAACGGTCCTTTCATAAAGCAAACTTCTAGATTTTAATTAAAGTTGTTGTCTGGTGGCGTCATAATTGCCCCGGAGACGATCCCCAGGACTCGGACCGGCCTCCATCCGTCAAAAGTAGAACGCAATTCGTCCGTGTTCGTTTATTTTTGTTGCGGAAATTTATGGATACCGTTCGAATGTTGATTCATCCCGAGTTAGTTTTAGTTGGAGCGCATCTTAACGAATGCCTCATAATTAGGAATTTATCCGGAAAGTTTCCGGAGCAATACTCGACTTTTCTCCGCTAACTGCCGTATTTACCTTGAAACGAAAAGACGCCTCAACTAACAAGAAGGCAAATGGGCGCCGTCTAAAAAGGGGAAACTCGAATTTCATCAGGGCGCAAAAAGGGGTGGTAATTTTTCCCGTCGGCATTGTGATCGCACCACTCGGGATCAGCGTGTCTAGTGCAAATTGTGTAAAAACAGGACGTGATGCCGTCGTCAGGATTCAGGCAGACGTGTCTTTATGAGCCATTAAATCTTTGAAGATAACGTGCCTCAGGTGTTGGCACATTCGCACATTTATACGACCGAAGAAGACCTCGTCAGTGGAAAGAAAGGACAATGGAGATGTGGCTGGAAACTTCTTAATTACCGGTAACTTTTCCCTCTCGCAGTTTTGCGTGTTGTGGGCAAACACTCAAAGGGGGAAACCCTAATTTTTAATAATGTGGGAACGCAGTTACGAACCGCAACTTCTGGAAATATTTTGATAAACCTTTAGAAAGTTTGCAGCCAGCAAAAAGATGCTCGAGGGGCGAACCGATCCTGCAAAAATATTTTATTTACATTAAGAGGAGAGGAAAATTTAAGTATTACGGTGCTCGCAGACGGCACAAAGGACGAAAGGAACAGGACCTGTTGAATAATTGAGTTGATGGGTCCGGATTATTAGAAAAATGTACAAAGCTAAGAAGGCAAAGTGAAAAAGTAAGTAAATGTGAATGTAATAATCTTCAAGGGGGTGAAGGGATCGTCAGTACAACAGATAGGCTCTATTTTGTTGGCATAAAGCTAGAAAAAAAAATGAGAGAATTTTTAACACCATTGGAGTGTGGAATGATGGTAAAATCGGAAAAGATAAAATGAAAGGAAAATGGAGCAAGCAGGGGCAAATGTTCCGGGCGAAACACTAAAAATTAGTGTTGGTTTTTATGGGAAACGCCAAAAAACATGAGAATTCCAATCAAATTACCTTCCTCCTGTTCTGCTTTACAAGCTTTGAGACTGTTTAAACTGGAAAGTTTAGATTAGCACGTCAGAGATCAGCAGCAGCTTTTCCACTCTCTGTGTTGGAATTTATTGTGAGAATTACCTTACTCGACGACAACCAAAAAAAAAAAACGCCGTGATTCTAGCCCAAGAAGCTACAAGACACCTGGAGCACCAGTGTCACGTTGTCAACCATCAAGATTTATTTATGATCGTGCATGCTGGAGTTAATTAGCTCGATACGAGGAGAACTCAACGGTGCATCTTACTAATTTAATTTTTCTAATTAAGCGAGCCCCTACGGCTGATAGTCGGGTTTCTTGTGTCGCAATTAGTTTAATTTGGGATTTTGTTTTTTTTTATTTTGGTGCCGTTCGAGGATAATTATGCAACCGAGTAATTCTGTTGCTGTTAGTGTAATTAAATTCTTCAGCATCTGTTCCGTCGTCCGCGGTGATAACGCGCCAAGTTGATACTTTTATTGTGACACCTAAAAACCCCGCAGAACAGATGTAAAGAGTAAAAGTGGAATGTCAAATTTTATTGACAGCGAGAGTGTGTGTGAATGGGTTTTTTTAGAATCTTATTTTATTGCCCCGTTTATGATCGATAAAATGGTTGTATATTTTATTCGAGGGATTTGCATACGTGGCAGTCGATTTTCGGGGTTAATTGTTTTCGCCAGAAGGGTGTTTGTGTTATATAGTTACAATTTAACACGCCCGGAGCGTGTTATTGTTTGGATAACGATCTAGTTTTAAGAGATATTACCTGATTACGTTATCACAACAGTGATTTTTCTGTTTTTATATTTTCGTTGCGTGATGGAATTAATTTTCCCGATGGTTCATTTGCCATATTTCCGTCATCTCTCGTTTGTTTATGGACGATACCACCTGTTCAGACCGGGTCACTCCCACCTGTGCCTCCAGATTCTGGATCCGGGGGGTGGATTTTTCTCCTTTAATTGAACGCGTTCCGCGTAAAGTGCAAACAAATCGTCTTTGTTCGTCCATCCCCCCTCCCCCTCCCGACGAAATTCGGGTGGTTCCCCTTCGCCATCAATTTGACATTTTCGCGCCACCATCAGCATCGCGGGCCCAAATTAAAGCAGGCACTGTCTTTCACGAACGTCCTCGACAATATTGACACAGTGTTGAGATAAACAGTGTCGATGCCTTTGTTATGGGCTCATGGAACACGGATAGGGGGCGGGTGTCAACGATAAACAAATACCCGGAATAGGGGCCGAACACGGCGCCACCTTGCTTTTCTCACGCGAGTTAACGCCCCCGGAAAAGTTTCGCCCCTGAAATATGGTGTTCTAGTCTTAAGCAGTTTAGGAATGAAACGTATTTCAGTTAGTTGATTTATATGGAAGCTCTTAAAACGGCGAGACGTTATACACGGTTTCGGTTTCAGGAGAGAGTCGGCCGACCATAACTCGAACTTCTTTATCTCGAAGAGACAAATTCATAGGCGGTGTTTATGTAGCTTGCGGGGGCGCCAATCACGATCCCGCATCCCCATCCTAAATGCTATTTTTTTAAGATGTAGCAAATCGAGTCAGTCTTCCTGGATCACCATACACATAAGATGTGAGCATTTCTTAAGACTCTGCAAGTTGCAATGAAAATTTCTGCAGAGGTAATGGTGCCCCTTCTTGAAGAATTGATCGCAATGGATTTAGGTTTAAAAGAGCTACGATTTACGTGAAGGAAGACTATTTTCAGTTGTTTTTGAAGAAAATACAGCTGCTGTTACGAGAATGATAAAAGATATGCCATCTGAGAAGCTACAAGCAATACCTTGGGCATTGAAACGATTGTGCCATCAAAAGCATCTAGTTGGGCGCCAAAAAATGTGTAGTGCGTCTCAAAACGTGTCTACTGTTGAAACTAAAATGACAATCGATACGCTGGATGTTTCCGATAGAGTATAAAGCCTAATCAAGTCAAAGTTAAGCAGTCTGGAAGTGTAGAGAAGTAGATGATTTCTTCGCTTTGAAATGAGATAGTTGCAGACCACAACAGCGCTTCACTTCCCACTGTGCAATAAACTTCAGGAGTCAAATTATTGGAACACGTTCTTGACAGTCCGGACCTGATACCTTGTCACTTCGTTGTGCTTCTAAAGCTTCTAAAGCTTTTCAATGATAGAACTTGAAAAAATATTTGAAACGAAAACAATGTAAATAAGATGAGTTGTGGAATGCGACAAGAACTTTTAGTAATTGCTCTAACAGGAGTGTAACAATGTTTGCAAAAACCCTTCTGAGGGCTGTTGAAAGTCGTGCTGACAATACTTAACACAGATTCAAAAAAACATTTTTAACCAGATTGATGTCCATAACGAACCCACATTGATAGTTCTTGCATCAACTCTATTGATATTACTTCTGATTAGTGATTACATCACCTAGAAGAGAAAAGGATGAGAAGCGTTTGTGGCACAACTGGTTTTTTATGACTGTGTTGGTTTAATTTTGTTTAATTTTTTTTTTATGGAAATTATTTGAAGTTTCCTCGACTTGTGTCTGTTGAGAGTGGCGTTCCTTTGGCTGGAGAAAGAGGCGCGCCGCTTTGGGAGCAGAAAAGACGGGACCACCGCCAACAATCCCCGCAATAATTTAATATCAAAGTGAACAATTCTCGGGTGGAGAAGTATAAATGAGCCGCATCTAGTGAGCCCGGTCCAGGGAATTGTAATGCCGCCATATTATTTCACTTGTCTCAACGAGTCGCGTTTCAAAGCCTACTTCCCCGGCATCATCACGGATGACACGAGCCGACCGCTCTATTCTCCAGGCCTCTCTCTCTCCCCGGCATTCAATTCGGCACGAATTTAACTTATGACAATGACAGTTCACTAAGCAGATACCGAATACAATGTTTTGTTTGTGGACTGCTTGTATGTATTGTTTTCCAAAGCGGGGAGCTTTCAATGTTGTATATTTACATAAATGTAATTTAGCTCGCAGCGGTCGTGGATTAGATATGCCGTTTTGTTTTAAATGTGCACGTTATAACTTCACTTAAATTACGTCGACTGGCAATTATCGTAATGTCTTGGCACAATCCATGAATGGATATGATCTGCGGGACTTAAACCCTCGTCGCCGGATTTCAAGCACTGTCGCTCTAAAGCCCCGCTAAGAATTTCACAATGACGACTAATAAATGAAGGCATCGCTCTTGGGGCACTCTCCTTGTCGTTTCGTTGTTTCGAATAGCTGATATGCACTTCCATCGCCCGGAATCGACGCGAATTATACGACTCCGGAGGTCGCAAAGCACACACAAGTTACGATCGTCTGCTCCTCGGTCGGATTTCTTCAGGTAATGAACTCTCATTTCAAAATTTACTCTTCACAAAAGCCTGCCAACTACTCTTAAGACGCGACTTTCTTTAAGAGGTGGATGGTAATTCACCCCAAGTCGGGATCAGTTGCAGATGGAAAAAGACTGTAAAGGGGTTTATGGTGCAAGTGCATCCGTCTCCAGGAGATATGATTTTTTTTCGACACATTTTTCTCCTCTTCACAGCAATGTTTGCTCGGTTCCTTTTAACGATTTATCGGAGTGCACGCCAGATATTATGGAAAAATTTCATTTTAAAGTCAATTGGGAAGCGAAATTAATGATTCAAGGTAAAATATTGGCGCAATAATTTATCTGCTCTCGAAAGCTGATCATTTTAAACAGCAATGAAACGAGATGGGAACTGTTGTTGATTTTTCATGAGCTGGTAAAATTTCAGCCAATAAATGACAAAGGGATTTCCACGTGCGGGACGTGGAAAATGACCAAAAATTCATTTTGTAGATAATATGTATGTAGTTACAGGTCTTGGATTTTCTCTTGGGCTATGAGTCACATGTTACGTTAATTTCGTCGTTAATTTCTCTCAGATTTTTGGCTGGTTTATTGCTCCGCCTTCGCGCAGATATTTCCAAGGTCACAGCCCATGAGAGATTCAACACCCCTAATTCTGTAAGCTTCGTCATTTTTGGAATGATCTATGATAGAATTCTCGTCTGGAGAAGGGAAAGAGGCAGTTGCTATTTTTCTCTACTTCTCTTGTCAGGGTTTTTTGTTAGATTTTTTTTATTTTCTTATGTCTACATCTTGTTTGATTTATTTTTATTTTTAATTACTGTAGGTATAAGAATCCAGATTAATTTTTATAAGTGTATCTTTTCCTCCCGCGGGTCAAGTCACCCACTTGACTGCAGAGGTATAGATATTAGTAGATTATATCATTAAGAGTAGAAGTGAGTCTTTTTGTGCTAAGCCCTGAGATTGAAGACCAAAACGAATTGGAGGTCGCAACTGGGCGAAGCACAAAAAGACCCTCTACTAAGACAGAGATCGCATATCGTTAATTTGTAAATTTGTTCGTTTTGCCATCTGCAACAGAATTTTCGTGTCGATCGGAGAGCGAAATAAATGATTCAAGATAAAATATCGGCGTAATAATTTATGTACTCTCGAAAGCTAATCATTTCAAACAAGGGTTGGACTCGACTGGAATGATTGTTGATTTTTCACGAGCTGTTAAAATTTCATGAATCCCATCACGTTGTCGCGTTTTATAGAATATTTGGGCGTAATCGCCTAAAAATGACAAAGGGATTTCCACGTGGTGTTCAGGCTTCGTGGCTGCGCGACTAACAAACCCCCACAAATAAAGTATAAATATAGAGAAATTTAAAACTTTGCGTTATGAATGAGCCCTTTCATTGTGCACACCGTTTTCAGGACAATAACGGCATTAAATCCCCCCGGGTAATAATGGCGGCTATTGTTATTTTTTTTTTCGGCGGAGAATCGCTGGAAAACACGCCTCGGCACAGGACGTAAAGCTAGTTCGGCGAGCGTCTTCAAAGTGCATCGATGGAAGTTTGGAAGTCGCCGCAGCAGCGGCCCGATTCCTGGCGTATCCTTTGTGCAGCTCCGAAGACCCTAACCGCACTTTTATTGCCCTTTGTTATGGCTTATAATGCCTTTATAATGTAAAATTGCCGAACAACTTCGGTTTGTAATGAAGTTGGAAGTTGGGGAAGAAATTTATGTAGTTGATATATTTGAGGCCGTTGTTTGAACAGACCGAAAAAGTCGACCCGAAGACAATGCCGTTCGTTTTCACCGAACAAAACCACCACTATTTATTCCCCTAGTTCCTACATTGGTCCGGCGCGAGGGATATTCGGCGCGATCATTTCGGCTCCTCGTTTAATTGTGCTGTTTTGGCCGCGCGGAACTACATAATTGGGTCCCGCGTCGTTATTGGATCATTATTTTGGATCGACGAGACGGGGAAAAATGATGTTTTTTTAATTTTCGTGAAAAGCGTCAGCGGAAAAAACTGTCAATTAAGAGAAATGTGCCCGGGAGGAACGCTAAATATTTTGGTGCGTTGCCAAATCGTTGATTATAAGGCGAGCGAAACATCCATGTGCATCTGTAACTTTGAACACTTTGTGCTGTTAAATCAAAATTAATTTAAATATTGATCTTCCGAAGAGTCGGACTCTCTTTTTTTCCCTGTTTAACGACAGAACGCTTTGATGTTGATTTCATTGTGTTCGTTCCAATAAAATTTAATTGCATTTTTTCCTTTGCAGATCCGTATAAATCTCATGGATGGATATTCTGGAACTTAACAAAATAACTGTGACTACACAAAAGATTAAGGCCAGTCAAAAGTAAGTCGCTTCACAATTTCCTCTACTTCCAAACTAGTAATTAATCTGCTCGAAACTTTAACCGCGGGCGACAAAATTCCCCAAACGTCTTGTCGAAATATTTATTTTGGGATTATGAAAATCTTACACTTTTTACACCGTGTCTCTATTTTAAACTTTACAAATCCAACAGTCAAATTTGTTTCGCGAGATGCCAGATTTAGAGAAGGACAAATTCGTATGTAAATACTGAGTTATGTCCGGCTTTATCAAGAAGCGAATAAAACTTTTGTGCAGGATATAAATACCGAGCTTTGTTGTGCTTTGAGTGAGACACCATTCGTCATCGGTTTTTTTTTTTTGAGAGGCAATTCCTAAGGTTTACGTTTAAAACTGAAATAAATATCGCGTTCTATATTTAATCGAACTGTGAGTTTGTTTTCAGACAATATTTCACTTGTGATACAAACCCGTGTCTCCAAATATCCGCGGCTTTTCTACTTTTTCTTTATTCAAGAACGTTAATAAGTTAATTACTGTAGACGCATTTTATGTAATTTTTTATTGAAGTGAAAACTTCTTTTTCATGCCGCCGGCCGTTATCGACGGTTTTGCATGATTCAGAATCCGCCGGGAAGGTTAAATTCCCGGCCTAGTACTTACAAAAGTGACCTTGGTTACAAATTCACTAGAGAATGGGCTGGCAGCATTGGTTCTTGCTCTTGTTGTGCCTCGGCTAGGCGCCTTGGCTATGCAGTACCACTCACACTAGCAAAATATCATTTTCTGGACTAGTGATCCAAATAACTATAGGCGCACCACGACATTATTTCCGGGCAGTGAATTAGTTTCATCGTCACGCGTCACGTCGCACGCTCCGAGGTGAAAGGCTCATTCGAGTGAGTTCAGGGGAGCTGAGTTTAACCGAACGATCGAGAAAGTACACGTTCCGTGAGCATTCGCGTAAAACATTGTAAATCATCTGTGGTGGAATTTTCTTTTGAAGGAAAATACATATGTATTTGTTTGGAGGAATACTGTTACCACTTTTCTCCACTCGTTTCACATCTCGTTTGCGTTCTGCTTACTTTTTAAATAACTTTTTGAACACTTTTCGACCTTTGGTGGCAACATTCACTCGGACACCGCTAATTTTATCATCCGTTTTACGGCTTTTAGAGCTTTTTGGAGCTTTTATCGCCGTAAATGTGACTATAAACTCGCATTTTCCACTGCAAGTCCACTTTTAACAATTGCAGTATCCCGATCACTAATTACACCACGGCCAGTTATTACGAATGGGCCAAATCCATTTCAATCATTTGTCGAAGGGGGTGGATTTGCTCGTAGTAATTAATTCCCGATGACCAAATTAACAAACAACGACGGATTAGGTGGAGGCGGTCGATTTTATTCGTTTATTAATTGAACCTTCCGCCGCTAAACGAGCATCCCCCGAAGAGAAATCGTCGTCATTTCATGGCCCATTCCCATTGTGTATTCTCTGTTTTCGGCGTCGTAATCATGTAACCGTTTATTCCTTATCTGTGGCGGCCACGTTCCAACACACGCCCCCGAACGCACCCCTCGGACGGGCAGTTTTTACTTAATTCCGTTTATTTTTAACGAGGACGAGGTCGGTAATTGATAGTGGCGTAATAACATGTCCACAGTGAGAGAGGCCCAGCTGCGTTTCACGCTTGATGATTGATTGCTTTCTAATTACATTATTCATTGCTGATTGACACGTTCTGGTCCTCTCCCGCATGGTTGCATACGCTTGTCACGTCCTCGCGCCCCCACCGCAACCGCCCCTTGTAAATTCTTGCCCCTGTCGAGCCGGTTATTGAAAAACATGTCATAAACACGGCCCTAATGGACACGGCTCTAACGACAAAACAACGGCCCGTGCAGGACAAAGCTTCAATTTGTATCTTGAAAGTTGGCCCAGCGGGGGCGGCGAACTGGGTTCTTCAGCCGCCAAACCGGTTTTTCATTTCGGGAGGAGCTGGCAACTGTAATCTACAAGATATCTCCAGAATCATGTAAATATTTAGAATTTCAAAATTGGTTTTTGGGTTTTTTCTAATAAGGTGATTAAAGAGATAAAATCATTTTTAGACAATTTTAGAAAAAAAAGTATAATCAAATCGTTGCATAATGATTTGAACACTAGTTGTCTGTATGACAAGGCCAGAAAGTGTATGATTTTGTCTTGTAATCACACGAGTGATGAAATGCCGCTTTACTGCAGAGGTATACATTAGTTATTTGTATCACAAGGCTAGAAACTGTCATTTTGCAAGTGCGAGCAAAGTTTGTGGCCAGAGGTGTCAGCCACAAGTGCAAAACAGTTTCTGGCCGTGTAATACACAAAACTTTTTCGGCCGACCATTTATTTCAAGCAAAAAATTGACATTGACATTCCTGTGACACCACAAAAGTCAATCAATTCCTCAAATATTCAAAACCGTCGTCGTCCTCTCTGTTATTGCCAGCCCGTCGCCAGTTGTCCATGAGGGTTGTCGACCTAGTGGCCGCCCGCCCGTAAGTCTGATAGCCCCCGCGGCCTCTACTGATTCGACAAATTTACTCAACATCAATATTTCACTTAAAAAATTGCACAAAAAATGCACATGACATTGACATTCAGTGCCGGAACCTAAAAGCTTTCATTAAAAATTCTTGTTTCGATTTTCTTGCCAAGGCACGCAAATGCCATTTTCCAGACGCTTTAGACGAATGGAAAGTCAGTATTTTCTAGACGGAGGCCAAAAAATATTTTTTTCTACCGTCTCTTTAGATTTTAGAAAAAATCTTTTAAAATTTAAATTAAACTCTCTTATATTTAGAGCATCAGAGTAAGCACACTTGCCGTTACCGGGGTTGCGTTTCGTGTTGGCAAATTTTTGAAGAATGGATTGCGGTGGTTATCCTGAAGAAATCGTTCCTCGAGATACAAGTTTATTAATTTGAGTGATTTATAAGCTAAAATTTGTTCATATAAAATGTAAAAATTATTTTAAATACCATGTGAATAATGAACAGTGAAAGGTTATCGATGAAGAAAAATCTTAAGGGGAAAAGTTATTTTTAAGTATTTTACTACAAGCATATCGATAATCATCGTCGACAGGACCTTTTAGTTTTTTAAATGGCGTCAGTTCAACTTGATTTAGCTCACTATTCCCCCATTTAGCTCTCATTTCATTACAAAATCACGTTATGATTATAAAAATTAATACGAATTGGTTTTTCAGTCAATCTTTATTAATTACGAGTATATCGGGTGTTCATTTAAATTTCCCGTCAAAGTTGGCGTTGAAGAGTCGATTGTGAACGCACCACTCGTCAGTCTGCAGAGTAAAAACACAAACAACGCAAAAAGTGAGGTTATATTTGAACAACAATCCGTGATCCGTAATTTGTGGTGAAATTGACAGTAACATTTGACTGTTTGATTTACCTGAGTAGAAAGTCTTTTTGTGCCTCGCCCAATCTCTGGGCTAGCCACAAAAAGACTCATTTCTACTCTTAATGATATAATTTACTATATATTTACTTATTACTATATTTATTAATATATATTTACTATTTTTATCGTCGCTGTCGGTCAGAAGATTCAGAAGACTTGAATTTTTCGATGTTCGGCGTCGAGAGAGTTTAGACAATTTTCCAGCATCCCGGAAAAAATAAATTCGAAAAACCGTAACCGCCGCACGTGATACGTGTCGGCCCCCCACAGATGCAAATTCTTGTCGTCGCCGGTCCGGGTTATTGAAAAACATGTCATCAACACGGCCGCCCCTAATGGACACACCGTCGACAACAACAAACGGAAAAAACAAAAATACGACACGGCAACGGCAAATTGTAATTTACGTCTGTCGCCGTCCCTAATTAAATTCATTAAACCGGAAGGCGTGCGTAAATGAATCGATATCGGGGGCTGATTTTTTTCATTATGGACGAACAGGAACAGGATAGGATCGGGAGTCCTGGACCGAACAATGGACGAAATGAAAGGCGAACGCAAAAAGTCCTGACATCCCCGATAGCCTTTTGTTTAAATTGATTCGGCGGCAACGGAATTTAATACCATTCCAGGGCTCGGTAATTGTAAAATAGACGGAGCAATCGTTTTCGGCGAGCCATTCAATTCGATTTTATACGGCCGTCGGGGCCCGACAATCGTCGACTTTAAATATAATCTCACTACATTTATTACGATAATACGGGGGGCGGCGGTGGGCGGTTCGAGTGCGGCTCGAGCGACGCGAATTCCTTTTTTTTCGCCGTCGTCTTGTTTCGACGTGGATTCATTCGGCACGCCGTTCTGTGACGTCGGCGGCGAACTGAAATCGGGGGCGGCAAAGTTTTTCCGGGTCGAGAATTGCGGCATACGATTAATTTTCTGTTGGGGTGGTTTAGTGAGTTATGATAGGGAAAGTTTGGGATCACTTTTAATGAAGGTCGACAGGCTGTGCCAATGTGTCACATGACAAAATAGTTGCAGGGTTTGTTCCAACAAATTCGGAAAATTTATTTGAATTATTTTTTACCCCGGATTTTCAACACAAAAATTAACGAAGCGGTTGGAACACTTTTAATCTCGAACACGGAAATTTAGAAATTTAATTGAATAAATTATAAAAAAAAAAAAATAAGGGTGGATGCGCCGGGATATGATTACTCTGCTAGACTTACAACTGGGATCAAAACGGAAAATTTTATTCAGATTTATTTTGCAATACGTTATGTTTTAATTTATGATGAAAACGAGAATTTGATAAGATTTTGATAAGACGATAATTCGTTCGCGCCAGCAATTGACGTAAAAAGAAAGTAATAAAGAACGCCTTGCTGCATAATAGAGACAGAAACTGAATTATTTTTAGGCTCATTTACGTACTCCAGTGTACTATTTTTGTAATTAATGACATCGTCATAACTAATCTTAGATGTCAAGGGTCTACAAATGTTTGTTGTGGCTCTAATTCTTTAATTTATTCACCGCTTAAAAATGAATAATTCTTCCACATATTTTCGTTTGATACGATGACTCATGATTTTTTTTTCAAACGAAATTCTGCTTTGAAGCCAATTTTTAATTGCTGCAAATATTTCAAGTTTGTGTAAAAAAAATTCCCTGGTATTTATAAAGTAATAAAAATATTTTCGGCTACGGTATTTTTTCTAAATGCGTTTAGTGGGTCACTTAAATTTTTATCAATCTTCAACGAAAAATTTCCTACAAAATAAGAGAACTACTTGATTAGTTATTCAGTTGCTTTCCAAATATTTTTTCTTTTAGAATTTTATTTTTACTTGACGTTTCCATTCATTTTCTGTTTTGCTTATATTCTTTCTTTTGAGGTTTTCGTACTTTCTTATCTATGCTTTGATGATCAATGCTTATGGTCACATCGTGAGCTCTTTATTTGTTCATATATCTTTCACATTAATTTTTTAGACAAAATTGAAGCCATTACATTTTTTGTTTTTGTTTTTAAATTAAGCTTTTAACTGTATGTGTACATAATCATGTCCTTCTATGCTTTTGTTTAATAACAGCAGATGCAGGTAGAGAACGTTCAAATCGAGAAGTACATGGGCGGTGCGATGATTTACGTGATAATCAGGTGGGTCAGACACGACGTGGTGTGTACTTTTCCCTTTGAACATCCCATTTTTATTAAGTCTTAATTTCATTTTAAATTTAAAATTGTTGGAGCTTTGCAGTGCTCTTGATTATTGGTTTAGAATAAGAAATGAATTGTCGAAATTTTTATGAATTTTCTTTGAGGAAAAGCGAAAATATTTATACACATTTCTTCGGCTATGGGCGCTTCGAATAAGGGACATGTGAAAATTGTCGCCGCCCCAAACTGGGTAAAGTTTCCTTTAATTATTTTCCATCTGGAAAGAACAAGTCGACCGACTTGTTCGCAAACTCGACTGTCTTCTTAAGTTCATAAAACTGTAGGTGGGAAAGTTCGGATTGTGTTTTGTAAACTTTTCAGCGTGAAAAAGTGGACCGTTGCTTATGCCCCTCCATCCATAGTCCTCCGCCGGACCATCATCCATCATTCTTGCTGATCCGGCTCTCTGCCAAACCGTGACTTCTCGGCGATAGTGTCTAAAACAAAGAGAAAAAAAAAAGTATACTCGTGTTTTATGGACGCACCAGAGAATTTATTTATTCGTTTAATTTTAGTTAAGTCGGCCGTTCGCAACGGACACCGGCCAAATTTATGCGACAACACCATAAAATTAATTAATTGAACGAGATGGCCTCCTCCCGGAGGGTCGCGCGATTTTTAATTTCGTTTTAAGTTTGTATTAATTTCGGGCGCATGAAAGGGGCGCCATCTGTCCGGGTGCGCGTTTTCCGGGCCGTAACAGTCAATTTCCGCGCTAATCGCAACGTTCCGGGTTAATCCGGTTAGCTCTCCGGGACTTGCTTTGTTATTGTATAAATTTGCATGCGTGCTTCGGTAATCGGAATTTCGGACGAGTGCCGAACGACGGCGGTCAATTGCCGCCGACGAAAAGAACGGAGGAGAGTCGGGGGCGGCGGCGTGTGCACTAGTGCAGTCGAGACGAGCGCGAAAATTAGACAAAACAGCGATTATTCGGTGTCAGAGGGTGGGACGGCGCCAAATTCCGGAGGTTTTTGAAAAGTGTCAACGCATTTTTCAAATTTTCAACAGATTCGGAACCCCAATGAGTCACGATTCTAAATGTTCTAAACGGCCAAACATTTTCAATGGGATTCAGATTTGTCGATTTAGCGGATGTTTTTCGGTTTAGTACGGCAATATAAAACTTGTTATGCAATAAAAAACAGAATACATATTATGTAAATAGTTGAATAATGACACATTTTATAGAAAATAGGGTTGACAACAAAAGCTTTTTAATTAAAAGTAAGTAGCAAAAAGCGAAACAATTTTCCTCGTTTTGCTTTTCTGCTTAACAATAACAATAATGGATATACGTCTACATATTGATAAATATATTTTTACTAAAATGATGAAAAATATTATTTACTAAACGAGTTATTCGTTTTAAATTGAAAATAGTTGGCTTGTGTTCAATTTCTCTCCAATTTAATTTAAGACCGAAATGATCAACAGAATTTCAATAGTGTCGAAATTCTTTATTGGCGGTAAAAATCTGCCAGAAACTTATTTCGGGTGATTTTAAAATGGAATAGGTTTCTATATAATGCTTACGTTCAACATCTGTTGTTGTTGGTCAGCTTTTAGGACTGGTTAAATGTTAATTAGAATTTTTTTAGTTCCTAGGGAGTAAAAGTAAAAATGTCAGGTTGACATTTGTCAAAACTTTGAGTAATTTGTAATAAGCTTTAGGTATTAAAAAAATATATATATACAAAATGATCAAAAAGAAAACAAATCAGAGCAGGAGTTGCAAATTATCGGTCATGTCGTAGCGGAATTCTATGCAAATAAGCGTTCAATCCATGGGCGTAGACAATTTGTGGTAAATCATATCTCATGAATTTTAGACGTTGGAAATATAGTTTTATTATTTTATTATTATTATTGATAATGGAGAAAATTTATAAAATAAACAAGAACAACATTTTACATTCGTAAGAATGGGTAATTTGCCAGCTTTATTGCCAAACGCGACGCCACTGGTAAGCAGATTTTTCGCGGAAATATATAATTTTAGTACGATTAAGTAGACAAATGTTTCGATAAAACAAAAGATGAGGAAGCCCTCTTCATTTGTTTTTTTGTTGATCACCCTGTATAAAAAGCTAATTAACAACATTGTTAAAACTGATTCCAGATTTGTTCCTTAAACGACAGCGTTATTCTTGGCATGGAATGTGATTGTAACGTTTTCAATTTGTTTGAAAGCTAAAATGACACTTTTCATAATTTTTCGGTATTTCTTTTTCTCCCTAAATCTTGTTTGGTAATAAATCCACATCTGCTGGTTGAGCCTCTTCGAGGATACCTTGGGCAATCAATCATTCCTTCAGAATCACTACCGGAATTCATTTTTCAAAAATGGTAACGGCAAGTGTGCTTACTTTACTAAATAATAAAATTCCTTCGATACAATTTTTTCGTTTTTTATTTTTATTAAATTCAAATACGATGCAGCTAAAGTGTTTGGCTGCAGTTTAGTTAATTGATTTTTTCCTTTTAAGTGAAGACATTTTAATGACACATTTAATGGCAAGGAAAGGACAAGTATAACCGACAAAGCGAATCAATATTCCATTAATGAACAGTCAAATGAAAAACCATTTCCATTTTATTCCATTTTGAATCGAAAAAAATACTAAAAGTACACCATAAAATTAAAAGGGTTATAAATTATAATTTGTGCGTTTTCTTCTAAAAATAGTTTTAGCTTGCTTAATTATCCTTCAACGTAATTATGGCCTCAAGGAGAAAAAAACTGTAGGGAGTTGGACACAAATAGAAAATATGTTTATTTTTAAAAGGTTGTTTATTGAGTATACCACAGGGTTTGTCCTAGTTAACTCAAAATAGTGTACAGTAGTCTCATTTTCTTTTCATTAACGCTATTTTTGGAACAGACAAATGGTGATAAGAAAAGTGATAAATCGTGACTAGATGAAAATTTGTTTGTCTGTTTTTTCGCAAACTTTTTATGAAAATAGTTTCAAAATATATAGTTGGGGGATTTATTTTTAAATATTTTTAATTTTAGGTGGTTTTATTTTAATTTTCTTGTTGGAACAGCTATAGATACATTAGGGAAACGTCGAACAGCACATTATGTAAAAAAGTGGCAGATAATGAACCCTCGAAAAATATTCCTCTGTGAGCAGTACTTAAGTGTATTTTTAAGTGTTTCGAAAATTTTATTTATACATTTTATAGACCCCCATTGTTCGGCGTTTTATTTCTGAGAAATTCCCCCCTTGAAAGAAACAGAGATTCGAATCTAAACGGGCGACACATGTCGGCAGCATTTTTCATACGAATTTTTTTCTTCTGTGACTAACGTTCGAACTTTACCTCTGCATTCTTTCCCTTGGCCTTCACTTTTCCGCTTCTATTTCGGTCCCAATTTTTGAACATAGTTGAGCAAAGAGGGAACCGCCGAAGTACGCCCGTGCATATAAATAGAAGCGAACAAATCACAGACATCGCAAAAATTAGCACGACCACACCGTCACGCCACGATCGAGTTCCCTGCCGTGCAACTATTATTAATAAAAATCTAATTAATTCAAAAGGGGGAAAAGAAATCGCCGTCAAAATACCGCATTGAAAATGCGAAATAAAACGAGAACCGTTTCCAGATCCGGCACACGCGAGAAGCCGGCCCACTTTTCGATTCCGGACGTCGAATTTAATTACGAGTCGAAACGCGGAAAGCTCACATCATTTAAAGCTCGCGGATCTCGCGCACCGCGAATATTAAATTGGAGCGAAAGAGAGCAACGAAAGTGCAGTTTGGGTGTTTTGTGCGGGACTTTGTATTATTGTCTGTGCCCCGACCGAAATAATTACATTTCTGGGAATTTGCGGCGTTTGACTGGCTGGGAAGTTTTCATTCGGCACGAGTTCCTTGCACCACTCACGGCCATTAGTAATCCTGGCCCGCGGTGACAAAGTTCAGCCGAAAATATTCGGCCGAATCGATTGTTCCAAAATACACACGCCGGGACTCAAATTTATTGTTATTTACCAAGATCTCGACACCAATTAGTTATATAAAGATGGACGCACGAAAATAAATCGTGGAAGCATTTATTTCGGCGGTCGGTCGGTCAGGTGAGCGCCGAGCGAGAATAGACGGAAAAATAATAATCACAGGGAAGGATTGGAGCTTGTGGTCCGGGTTCGCGTATAAATTGGCGCCGATGAATATTCACGATGTCCTTGCGGGGCGATGTTGCGCGAAAATGCAGTTCAACAGCTAGGTATGTGGCACTGATGGCACATTAGTCGCAGGTGCGTCGACTACGCTCAAATTAGATTGGGATCGATTAGATGCAATTTTTTTTACGGAGGGTATAAAGTTTTTACTGTTGGAAGTGTCGTTTTGGTGTAAATTCCGTCGGTGATCTCAGGTGATGCTCGAAGAAATTTTCCAGGGAAATAATTCTGATGGAAAACTTCATCCGGAACTGAAGCTTTTGTTTTTGCTCAAGTGCAAGCAGTTTTGTTAATTTTTGCAAAATAGTACTGTTTTCTCAATTTCGTTGTAGGTCGTAAAATTTTAAAATTTTACGACCTACAACCAAATTGAGAAAACAATAGATTATATCATTAAGAGCAGAAGTGAGTCTTTTTGTGCTAAGCCCAGACATTGAAGACCAATACGAAGTCGAGAAATATTGTCTTTTTATGCCTTTTTAAGCGTAGGTTGACTGAAGTTCTACCGCTTATTCAAGAAGTTCTAAAAATGTGCTTATTATTTTAGTGTGAACAGTGTTCCAATGAAGGCAATTTCAATTTTAGAGCAACTAAAGAATTATTGTTCTGACATGGCCACTCAGATCACCCGATTTAATTCCCGTGGAAATTTTATCGACCGAAACAGTAACAGAAATCGTTTTAAATGGCAATTTGAATTTTTGAACCAAACGCAATTGAAACGATTTTTTTTCCTCTCTAAACCTGTCAGTGTTATTTCTGCTACAGTACTTTAATAATATGTAGTAACCATCATACTATCATGTTCTCATGATTCATTTTCAAATTTTTTTTGAAAGAATTTGTTTGAATTTGAACAATATTTCAACGGTGAGAGGTACAGTTAAACGTGTTTTTTTCTGGTGGCAAAACAGTCACGATTTGTACTTTTTCTCCTCTATTTTTAGAAGCAATTTCACATTCACATTACCGAACTGATGAAGAATTAAATGTTGTGCAGATGTCGTCACCATCTCCCGACTCTCGAAACTTTGTATTTGTTCCAAGTTAATTTAAGACAACTTGAGACTAACTTGTTTCGATTAGTTTAATTCCCAGTAAGCAGCTGCTTAGTCAGTCTTCTTAAAAAAAAATCTAAAATGGAGTTACTGTCACGCGTTACTTTCGTGTGCGTTACTTCCGTATGTGCCAGCGGGGCTCACCGAAAACCAACACATCTGGTTATTTATTAAAAGGATTCGTGCCAAATTGTCGGCGACATTATTTTCAATGCCGCTTCTTGTTTGTGTTTGGGCAACGTTTTCGTCCGTCAACCTGTGCGGATGATTCATCCCGTTCCATCCACGGCAAGATGGTCGTTTTATTTGTACCGTCGAGGTAAACGGCAGACGTGGATGGCGCTTTATTAAATATTTCAAACTTCCCTTTGTAAATCACGGCGAGCGTAAACACACGAGAATAAATTCGGGCCAATTTGTACAATTCCACATCGTCCCGTTTATTATAATGTATAAATTTAAATAAAATGCGACCTCCATAACTCGTATGAGTTACGTTTGAATGTCTTACTCATACATGTGTGGGCTCACCCTTGCCATGCACACTATTTTGGCACACGTTTCACCAGACATGATTCATACTCAGGACACCTTTCGCCAAGGTATGCGAATTTAGAGAGGTGGAATTGGTGCGGCTATTTATTCGGCCAACAACAATCCGAAAGCAATAATCTTACACCACCGGAGCGTATAAATACGTTTTATGGGCTCTCGTTAAAACGGATAATTTTAAACGAGCCACCTAAGGCGATTTTTCAGTTTGCGAAACATGGAAAAGGCTGTTGGTGCAAAGAAAAGAGGCACCAAAGGCTTTACTCATTTAGTATATGCTTTATTTGCCCAACGGGATTTCGGCTTCTTGATTACAGTTTTATCTAAAATAAAAATAACAAAAAAAGAAGTTTTCTTTCTATCCCCCCTCTCCTTTCTTTTTCCATTCTGTCCCTCCTGTTCCATCTTAGCTTCTTTCTATCTTCATTCAGTATTTCTTCCCGTTCCTTTCTCTCCTTTTCCCTCATTTCTCTCTCTCTCCTCATGGCACATTCTGCACCTTCTTTCTTCTTCTTCCGTCCAATACCTGTTTTCTCTCTTCGTTCCCACATCTAAATCTCGTCATCATCTTTCTCTCTTTTGCACTCTCTCTTCCTAGGTACTTCGGAATTTTCACTGTCATACACCTCTCATACTCCCTGTTCTATCTGGATTCTTTGATTCTCCCCCTTCTTTCTTGCTTGTTTGTGTCTTTATCCCTTTCACTCAGCTCTACATTCATTCATCTTCCTTTTGTTCTTAATCCTTCCACTTATTCACTGGCATACCCGTTTCTCTGGTCGTATTTCTCTCTGTCCTTCTTCTCCGTGTTTTTTCTTTTCTCTCCAGCATTCGGTCAGTGTCCTGCACTCTTCCCTTCCATCCATTCTGTCTTCAAACTTTGCCGCTCTCTTTCCCGCTTTCACTCTCAGCCTATTCCTCTTGCACTCTTCCTTCACTAGGTAACCTGGTGTTTCTCTGTCCACTCCTAGCTTCCCTCTTCTTGTTCCTTCGATCCCCAGCCCTCTGCTCCGTACATCAATATACTCTCTATCATGCTCTCAAACATCATCATTCTTCTCCTGAAATTAACTCCCCACTTTCTCTTTCCTATATTCCGCAAACACATACCACTGCTTTGTTTACTTTCCTCACTATTTCTCTGATGTGTGTCTTTTCCGTGGCTCCTTCGTTGAATGTGTAACCCAAGTACTTGTTCCAGTTCCATTCATTCTCTTCATTCTTCCTCTTTTTCTTGTTGAACACCATCATTTTCGTCTTCTCAACATTCACTTCCACTTTTTTCTTGCTCACATACTTTCCCAGGTCATATCTTTCATTTCTCTTTCCTCTGAGCTACGAAGTCGGATCAAGAGACGACAAAGAAGACAGAAAATCAAAATCAAAAATTTTGCCAACATTTGATAAGCACTTTCATCTTTTCAAATTTTTGTTCTGGACATTGAACTTCTGGACCAAGTTGAGATATGAAGTTGCATGACAATGAGTGACCACCAAAAGCAGAATTTCTTTTTGTGAAAATTGTTGGTGGGCACTTTGCTCCTTTCAAATTCTCTGCCTTCTAGTAGTTTCAAAAAAAGTAGAAGTGCTATGAAATCGCATTGACGTCACTAATAGAGAACCACCAAATGCAAAACCACCAAATCAAAATATTTTCAAAAACTTTGTTTCCAATTTTCTTCCTGTCACAAATTCGGAGAATGAGAAAGTACTGCGTCGGTATGGGTCGCATTTTTCCCTCTGGGCGATTCGTTTTAAATGCCGGGTCGATTAATTACCACACCTGGAACGAAGTTGTCAACCAGCAAGAAATATTTTTGTAGTTGCGTGCGAACGTCACACCGTAACAAAGTCCCTCAGAAATTGATTACATTAATATGCAATGTAATCTTTTCCTCATTAGACGTAGTGTGAATTTAAATTCCGGCTAATATGCTGATGATGCATGTTGTACGGCGGCGAAACGGGTCGACCACCAATGGTGATGTAAGCCGTGTTCCATTATGCGTGTTTATACAGATTTCAGTTAAAATAAAAATCCCGATATTATTTTTCGGAATGGCACGTTGCATACATATTCATCCGGAATAATGACGGAATAAATTAAAAATTACACCGTGAATAACAGGTAAATGAAACAAAAATGTGCTGTACTGAATAAAGAACACAACGCAACGAATCGTAAAAAGCAAACGTCGATTCGTATCTCGGACGTTATCGGTCGTGGTCGTGTTCACGTGATCGTGGGATTTATGGCGACTGCGATTCGGCGATTGATCGTGATTGTTTCAGCGCGATTTAGTTTATTGCACTTTTAAACTGTCAGTTTTGTGGCCGAGTAATAACAATAACGGCACAGAAATTGTGTATTATTCGGCAAGTGTTTATTTATCTTCGGCGTTGGCATCACATGATACTTTTATACGAAGCCGAACCAAGCTCAGACGTGACTTTCGTCCACCACGTCCACACTCACAGTTTTAAGTCTTGCTTGTTTTGTACCGAGCGTTATTAAAATATTCTGCACCACGATCGATTCGGAAGGTTCAGATCTGGTTATTTTGGTGGATTAGTCCGTCACGGCTCGCGTTTATCCCGTTTGGCCAAATTTGGTCGTTCGGTTAAAAATTTACCAGGATAGGATTCTGAAAATAGCGACCGTTGTGTTTCCACATTTAACACTCATGTCAGCCGATAAAAAATTCATCGCTTTGTTCCATTTCGTTTATCATGCTTTAATTTTAGATTCGTTAATCTGAAAAGCAGTAAACCCGTCCGCCAACTTATTAGGTGCATGTGCAAGTCGTTGCACAAGTTCCAAAGGAGAAAACTTCTCTTAACGCTTGGGTATTTTTCCCAATAACAATTTCGCATTATCATAAATTCCGGGAAACCCGGAAAACTGGGTCCCATTTTCACACAAAAACAAATACGTACGTTGTGCATCGTGCTCGTTGGCTCGCGGCGATGGATCGAAGAAGCTTTATTGGTTTGGGACAATTGATTTTTTTTTGGAAGTGTCACTTTTGATGGCAGAACGCGTGCGGCCACGTTACAAAGTAAACAGCTAAGTGGTGTGTGGTTTTTTTTGGTCGTCGAGTATCTTCAAACGGTGGTCGTAAAGTAAACAAGATAATAAAATTGGAGGCAATCGAGCCGCTAATCTCTCCTAAATTATGCGTTTTCCGGGCGTTAAATTCGCGTCTTTCGGACAGGTGGCGCAATTTCGTTCGTACATTCTTGGAATTTTTTTGAGTGGCGTCAACCACACGAAAATAGCACCGCGACCCATTTCCCACCGACGATCCTGTTTACATGTCGGTTTCTCGTGTTGAAGATGTAATAATAACGGTGCAAGTAAAGACGTACATTTGGCGTACCCTGTCGACGACAGCGGAGTCAATTGACAGACTGCGGAGGCGCCACCTGGTGGTAGGACCGTCGGCTTCGGTTTCCCGACCATCCCCTGCGAGTTTTTAACCGATCGTAAATTATTATCGCCTTCACGAGTACTTATTAGGGGATGAAGCCGTAAAATCGCGATTTACGCGGCCCCATTATCAGTTTTAATACGTTCCGGTGTTCAGCGGGCGATTTAAATTCATTCCTGCAACCAACAGTTGCAATAAAAATAAAAAGCGGCGTCTTTTTTTCCGGGGGTCGGACAAAGGCCCGGAAAAGGTTGATCCTCGCGTTAATTTGGCGGTGTAAGTGGGGCCTTTTAAAAGATAATCTTCTTCATATTTCCTCGCTTTTTCCCTCTTTTGAAACATATAAGGGGTTTATCCTTTTAACCTCAATGGAGTTTCTGTATCACGGTAAATGTCTTAGGAACGGCCACGAAAATATTAAGAGGGCAACGGCAGGTAGAGCTCCGGCGCGGATTTTCCCTTATATTCGGGGAAGTTTTTTGTTTAAATCAACCCTCGGTTTAGTTAACGCGCCGGAATTGCGTGCACTTTGCCGAAATTATCGGCTCCACCCCCCCGAGAAGAAAATAAGCGGGGTGAGCGTGGGGAGCGTCAAACACGAGCTCGCGTTATACTGCAAATTTATTTAAATAAATATTTGAAGTAGCGCCGTGCTTTATCGCCGACGTCGAATTATTTATATTCGCAATAAAATGAGAAATTGAAATGTTTGGTGGGTCGGTCCGTGTGGCAAACTTTACTCTTCGTGCTCGTAATTCACGGCGAAAATAATTGCTATTATTGCAATTTCCAGTCCGGGTTAAGAAAATCTATTCGGTCGGAGGCGGCCGAGGACGTGAAAGCGCAAACTGTGCATGTATGCAAGTATAAAGTATAGTTTTAGTTGGAGTAACTCGATTTAAGCTCCTATAAACACACACCGAACGGAAAGAAAATAAAAGTTTTAATGTGTTTAGAGGAAAATCTTTGTAGATATAAAAATATTCGGGAAGTTTTAAGACCCGGAGCAAGCCATAATCCGAACGCTGAATTAATAAACCCACAGATTATTGTCACACGCAGAGAGCGAAATTTCCGATCGAACACGGGTCGTAAATTTTTCAAATCGGTCCATTTGTCGTAATTAAAACGGCCCGACTTGGCTTTTCTTCCTATGAGGGGCGAGCGGTGGCGAAACTTGCGAAACTAATTCGCCGATAAATCCCGAACAACTCATTTTTAATAAACAAGGTCGGAAAGTTTTCGTTTGTGGGTCAGGAAATAAAGTCGTTTTTATGGATCAGCGTCCAGTTGTTATGAAGTTACGACAAATATACATTTTTAATGTCTATCATAGTAGATTCTCCGGTGGGTTTTTTTTTTGAGTTGAGTTTTTTTGCGGTGGTTGTTTGAAAAAATGCATCATTGATAAATTGGCAAACATCAAAGTAAAATAAAAAATCTGAAGAGTTTGAGAAAGACGAGATTTATTTACGAGACACGTTTGAAAAGTTCGATTTGATAATAAATAATGAATTAATGAAAGTCGGTATCGGTATTTTTCTTTTCAGAATTATGTAGTCTATTTCTGAACTCTAAATTCCGGAAGTCTGACACCTCAAGATTCCCAAAATAGTCCTCAACTGCCAGCAGCGTTATCTGAAGAAAACCACTACCGCCAAGGAATTTTTTGAGATAAGACGGGGCAAAATCAGGTGGATTTGGCACGGAATGGTATTTCAAATAAAAAAAATATAGCAATTTTTTTCATCAATCATCTTTATAGTAATAATGCCTTATTTGGCCTACGGGCTTTCGGATTCCTGATTACAGTTTAACTAAAATAAAAATAACAATTTCAAAAAAAAATACAGTTTTCTTTCTATCCCCCACCCCTTTCTTTTTCCATTATGTCCCTCCTGTTCTATATTTCCTTCATTCATCCCATTTCCCTTCCGTCTTCATTTAGTATTTTTCCTCGTTCCTTTCTCTCTCTTCCTCATTTCGCTATATCCATTACACTTGTGCTCAATTGTCTCTCTCTTCTCATAGCACATTCTGCACCTTCTTTCCTCTCCTTCCGTCCAATACTTGTTTTGTCTCCCTGTTTTATCTGGATTCTTTGATTCTCTCCCTTCTTTCTTGCTTGTTTGTGGCTTTCTTCCTTTCACTCAGTTCTACATTTATCCATCTTCCTTTTGCCCTCAATCTTTCCACTTCTTTATTGAGATACCCATTTCTCTGGTAGTATTACTCTCTCTCCTTCTCCGTGTTTTATTTTCTCCAGTATTCGGTTACTATCTTGCACTCTTCCCTTCCATCCATTTTGCCACTTTCTATCCCGCTTTCACTTTCTCTACCTCTTGTTATTCCATCCACCCCAGATCTCTGCCCTGTAGATCAATATACTCTCTATCATGCTCTCAAACATCATCATTCTCCTCCTGAAATCATCTCCCCATTTTCTCTCTCCTATTCCCCAAACACATCCCACTGCCTTATTTGCTTTCCTCACTATCTCTCTGATATGTGCCTTAGCCGTGGCTTTTTCGTTGAATGTGTAACCCAAGTTTTTCAACTCATTAGTTGTTCCTTTTTCCTTCCTTCCCACTTCCTGTCATTCTCTTCATTCTTCCTCTTTCTCTTGTCGAACACGATCATTTTCGCCTTTTCAACATTCATTTCCAGCTTTTTTTTCCTCAGATACTTTCCCAGGTTCTTCATCACTTCATTCATTTCTCTTTCGCTCTTTGCCACAATTACCAATTCGTTCGCAAACGCCAGGGTAATATATCGTAAATAGCAGGGGACTAAGCGGGCAGCCCTGTCTAACTCCCTTTGTCGTCTCAAACCATTCGCTTCTTTCTCGCCCATCTTCACTTTGTTTTTTGTTCTTGCGTATATTTTATTAATCCATTCCTTATTCTTCTCTCTCTCTCCCCCACACTGAAACATTTTCTTTCTGTCTACCACATTACCTTTATGTTAAATATTTTTTGACCTTTTGACCACTCTCCCATGCATGGATCTATTCTTTCAACTGTTGTCTAGTTTCTGCTGTGTAATGGTAAACCAAGTCTCACGATAGTTGTAGGTCTACAATATCCTTTTTGAATCGTTCCAAACAGTCTCGATAAATTTGTATTTTCGATTCATTATCCCATCTCGTGAATAGCTTTTTCATATCTGCCAAGTCTTTCTGGATTATCACCTTCCTAGGTATACCAACTGAGTCTCTGAAACAATTTTGGTGTGTGGAAGAGTTCCTGTCTCCAGCTTCCCTTTTTTACTTCGTCTACATCAACTCAATTGGGTTTACACCCGGTGATTGATGTGACCAGTTTAGGACGACTCTTTTTTTTTTCTCCCAACTTTCTACAGCGCTCTACGTTTTGGGCGTTGTTTTGTTGAAATACGAAATGCAACACCGTGCAGGCTTTTGCAGTAAGTTTCTCTAAACCACATTAATTCTTTCTTCACCCGTTCCTTTTGAAAGAAGTTTTTCCAAATTTTGATGAACCCAGACGCTTGGGTGTCCTTTTTGTATATTCTGGACCACTTCTGGTGTTACTTGGTTCCTGTCCATTGATTCCATCAGAATAAGCATCGTTGCGTTGGCTGATCAAGATGTTGGGTCCCTCACGCTTTCCCGGTTTTTCTCCAAATAGTAGGTTTTTCCATCTCCTTAGTTTGTGTACTAAAACATACACCAAAGAAACACTTTAACTATTACTGAAGATTCCATCACAATCTGCTCAGTAATTCTTCAGTTATAAAAGTACATTGGATACATACATACATTTTTTTCCAACTTTAGTTTAGAATAATTCTACGCACGATGGATTTGTGTAATCTTAAATATTTTGCGACCCCTTTTTTAGACCTTTTTGATTAATAATCTGAGGACGTAGTTTCAAACAAATTTTGGCTCTGACATTCCTGTTAATTTGGAAATCACTGTTCTTCAAAAACTACAAAAAGCTATTTATTTCGCGTGGCGTTGATTTCGGCAGTGTTTCAATTGTTGCCAAATTTTTATTTAAATGATGTTAATAAATCAGACACATATGTGCGTTGTACGATAGCGCAGTTAATTTTTATCATAAAAACCTCACGCCTATTATAAACAAAATTTCCAGAAATATCCTCTTGTTTTTGAAGTTGCTTAATTTATGTCCGGTACGGTATATTTCCAATATTTTTAAATATTTTCATTCCTGTAAAAAGTGTATCTCATTCCCCATTCGTCGTAACTCTGATTTGGAAACGAACGAAGCCATCCGACTTCGTTCGCACACCTCACTTTTTACTGACCATAAAAATCGAAAAACAAGAACACGCTTTGCTGTAAAATATCATCGAGTCTGTTAATGTCAGACTCGAACCTCTTATACGCTGCATTGTTGCATTTTCGAAATCAGGGCAAAATTCCAAGAGCGCGAGGTCCCGAGGATTACGGTTTCTAAGCAACTTGTCACATATTTTTCATCTTTTGACGTCAGCAACTTGAATGATTTTGGTTTTGTTCGCCAGAAGTTTTTTGTTTTCGGTTTTTTTTTCGCGGGGAGTTAATTTGCTGATGGGAGCTGCTCATCAGTCACCTGTTAAAAAAACACGGTTTTGAACATCCACTGTAATAATTTAATAAGGTGGTATACACGGAGTGCACCTCCCCAGGTGGGTCTTGTCACTGCAGGAGACGTCGCCGCTGACAGCTGGAACTGACAGTTCGGCAAACTTTCAGCAGAAGGCAAATTAGACTACCAAACGACGTATTGATCGGTTTAGTTAATAAAACAACGGCGAATGCACTGTTAATTGAAGAAGAAGAAGAAGAGTGGTTAAACCATAAAGTGGTGGTTGCAGTTGAGAGTTTACGTTGGTTGCAAAGTGGCAGTCAAATCTAACTACTGTCGGCGATTATTTGTCCAAATTGATATGAAATTTGTGATCCGGCTTATCGGTCGTTTGCGGCAACCGCTCAGATTTCAACAACACTCGAGCAACGTTGTTTCGCATCTTAATTCCGGCGAAATCCACCGAAAGCACGAGAGCCATCCCGTATACATTATTCGGCGAGTTACCGGAGTTATTATTTATTGAATTTGCCGGAACGAGCTTGCGAGGCAAATAATTGTGGAGGAAAGTTACGCTTCCGACTTCGAATGTGCTTAAATGTTGGAAAACTATTTCATTGTTCCGTTTGTTTTTCTTACTTAGCTCTTGGAGGGAAACGATTGAAATTTAATATTCAACGATTCCGCAATTAAACACGTTTATACAGATTTAATGTCTTTTTCTTTTGGGGTTCGTTCCGACAGGCCGGGGGCGGTCGCCCGCGCGTACCGATTCATCGTCAGTTATCAATGTGGGGGCGGCAGATTCGTGCTTATTGACCGGTTGCATGCGGCGTGGTGTCTCGGCTTTTTGCATTTATCGCTGACGCAAATTCGCGAAGGGGCAACATGTGCGTGCCTCCGTCGGCGTCTTTATTACGCGGAAGATCTGCATAAGCAATATCGCCGTTGGTTTTATTAACGTTGCAGTTCTGGCCGTGTTAACAGCCGGATATCAATCCGGGCCGGGATGATAAAGTGAATCTTGAAATATAGATTCCATCATGATTTATCGGCCGGAAGAGGGCGAAATAACGTCGTTTTATTTTTACGAGGCGCGGCGGCGGGGCCGAATTTTGATTTGGCGCTGGGTTTTTCGCACGAACGGAAATTTTTTCAATGGCTGGTAATAAGACAAATCCGCGGAAAATCCCCGTATCCCAATCAGGAACAGGCGCCTGTTCCTCCACCTATTCGCCTTCTACTGGTGTTCGCCCAGCTACCTACGGCGCGCCGCTTTCATATCATTCAATCAAGAAATGTAGCAGGAAATATGGGGTTTGTCTCAGTCTTGCAAAATTAGGTTTCACAGCGGAGAACGGAATTGGCTAAAGTACGATATTTCTCAAAGCCACGCGTATAATGAAACCTTGAGAGACGCGCGCCATTTGACTTTAAAATATCTCCCGATTCTTATGCCATCTTAGCACACACCCTCACCTGCCCGTATCGGCTTTCATCGGGTGCCGTTCGAACGTGGAGGTTTTTAATGTGCCGATTCAATTTCACCCTGGAAATTGTCACGGGGGTTGCAACCGTTTCATCCGATTAAAGTGCATCCTGATGAAACGTCAATATTTTCAAACAATTTGGACGCGATGTGCAGATGAAAGTGGGACAGTTAATTAATTTCACATCATCGCTCAGACCAACGGACTGCAGCTTTGACTTCCAATTGGCACTCATAGGTCGCTGGTTGAAATCCGGCTCGAAGGACCAATGTTACGTATGATGTATGTAAGGTTTGCCTTTTGTGTTTTTGGAACGATTGCCGAAGGCCGTGAATTAAAATACGTGTCGTCTGTCACGTAGTTTGTTTTGTAGATAATACCTCCTGTATTCTGTTGTTATTAGTGAAATCTTTGGGTAGTTCTGAAATGAGCTGAGGTCGGTAACAAGTGTTTCCGTCTGGTAATGCGAGATCGCAACTCCACCACCATACATGGCACATGCTAATAATTCCGTGTTATTGTGGGTAAAACGAGGTCGTCCCACAGTGTATCATGTTATTTCCGTTCCGTCCAGGAAAGAAACATGTGCATGGCGCACCCGAGGTGCAGGCAATAAATCCGCCGTTTTCAGTACATCTGCAATGGCGGAACGTACATTGCAGTGGCGCACACATACACACAACAGCACAAAGCTCCGTTTGAATACCGGAAGCAACTTCAGACACGCTATCGCCTATCGTTCCATTTTCGTAGTCGGCGTAAATGTTACAAGTGTGCCTGTAACGGATGTATGACCGAACAGTATCTACCTAGATGTCGTGAATACAAGAATACGGATATTGTGTTTCCACATTGAAACTGTTTAAACTAGGCCGCAAGGAACACTCGACACGAGCTAAGCATCAGATAAGATGTCGGCTGAGCTTTCTAAAAATTTGCGTGAAACGGACGATATCTCACCGGAGGGACGCATAACCCACACGACGCCGACGCTAATTCCGCGGATTTATCTCGGGAACAGATTGCACGACGTTCACATTAAGCCGAATAATGTCGTATTAAGATTATTAGATTGTGGTATTGGGAAGACAAGTCAGGCTCACGACATACAATACTGTCGGCGGTGCCGTTTATGACGGAGGAGATGCGGCTGATGGAGCCGGATGCCCTTCGGATTCGACAACCGACCAGGAGCGTTGCTTCGGAAACGGAGTACACGATACGCGAAAGCGTTTCACCGAGTCGATAGTGCTCAGGTTTCTGTTTGCATGGCTCGAGGGGCTTCTCTGACGGTGGAATTACCTGTTAACAGGCGTCAAGATAGAAAACTGATGACTGCCCCCGTGTCCGCGTTGATCGTGTTGTCAAATTTTTCAAAGCAGGATGATTTCCAGTAAAATACAATCTGGCTTGATATTAAAATTTAATTTAAAATTCTTCTTGGCAGAATTTCCAAATGTCTTTTAAAGCATTACAGTGTAGTACAGTAGCCATTACAAAGAACTACTAATGAAGTTTGTTCTGGTTGCTTTCGAAAATATTTTGTCCCTCCCATCTGACCATCTTTCCCTGATGAAGGATGAGTGGAAGGTGAAACTAGATGCGATTCAAAGAACTAAAAGTTGGCACCGTGGGCATTCAAAGAAAGGAAATAACCGAAGTGGACTATGTACGGAAAAGTTAAAAAAAATTTTTTTAGATCCCCAGATGAAGCCACTTGTAAGAAAATGTACAGGGTCATTATAAATGATTGTCCCATCGTAGTTGGCGCTGAAAACCCATACAAATTTTGGATGTACCGCCAGCCTCGCAACGTTAGACAAACTAGTATACAGATTTCCACAACCGCCGGTAGCGCCACCTATCAGCGATACTAGTCTCACTCATGTTAGAAGGCTTGCGGCACATTCAACTACGTCAGCAATGCCTACTGCGATGGGACAATCATTTATAATGACCCTGTACTTAAGGACGTGCGTGCCTCAGGACGCTGATTTGAGTCCCTTTATATTTATCGTTATAAATGATTTGTCGTTATAGATTATTTTTATTATCTGATTATTTAGGATTTAGGAGTATATTGGTGATAAAACTACTGAATCGGTGTTGCCAACTTCAAGGAAACAATCTCATTCAATTTAATTACACATTCAGAAGTATTGACCGTCTTCTGGAGCGTGACGCACATTACAATGGATTTAAATTTTAAAAACGTATTTGTTCTTCTACATTTTCCACATCGTCATTTATTATCCGTAATACTACATTATTCGCCGACAAATTTCACATTATTTCTATAAATATATTCAAATATTCTTAAGTACTTATTTTCGTAACACCTACCCTTCAAGGGGATATGATAAATACTGTTATTGATTGAATTTGAACATGCAACACTTGCCACTACAGCAATATTGCTTCCATTATTTTCCCATAGACTCGTTCCTCAAATTGATGTTCACTAGACCATGAAAAAATCCCTTGACATTTTTTACAATTGTCTTACTTTTAGCTTCTTGTAAGTAAAATTTGAAAACATGTTCCTTGAAGAAGGCTTGGTTGCTTCATTCGGAAAACGTCCCTCTTGACGAATTATCCATTCTTGTGGAGAAGCTTCTTTTTTTTCGTGGTTGGAGCTTTCGAAAATTCGTAGCCATAGAATCGAGGGTGTTCCGTTCGGGGCTGGCAAGTGGCCATTATTAAATCAATCGGTAATCATCGTTTCCCCGGCTTCAGGTTTCTCCGATAATTAACCCAATTTACTTAAAACCGATTGTGTTCCACGTAAATAGCAACAAAAGCACTCCGGCTGTCCTCAGTTTGGTTTGGATTCGTTCCGCTATTAATTTCGTTTTATGAAAGCTCTTGTATAAATTTATGATGGCTTTTGTTCGGCCATCGATCCGTCTAGTGCCATTTATGGATCAAATTACATATTTAAGCGCATTTTACCTTTTCCAAGTGCACTCCGGCCCCGCCGTAATTATAAAGGTTTCGAGTTGATGGCGAGGAGCGAGTTAACTGATTCGATTTCCCCTCGGCAATAAACCAAATTGCTAAATTCAGATGGTGTAAGTGTTGCAACGACTCAGATTAGAATGCATGTATGTAATTAAAGGGTGAAATCCGGCTGAACGTCTGTACGGAGGGGCGGCGCAGACGCCGCCCGCATCCTAATTGGATGTTTTCTCGGTTTTTGTTCTGGCGAGAGCAATAACTTGTTTAATTTCTCCGTTTCTGCAGCGGAATTGTTTAACATTCCCGACAGATAATAACTTGTTGCTCCGGCGACGCAGAGAGCTGGTCCTTCAAGATGCAATAAAATCCGGTGGCGGTCATTATTCAGTGTTTTTCTAAATAATGCACGGCTCGTCCTTTGTGGAAGGAATTAGGCAAGCTTAAGCGGAACGTTTCCGGGCAAAAGCGAAACAATCGCGCCGGAGAGCCGGTATCTAAATCGGAGTGAATCTCGAACAAAGCTGGTAAATTGAGTAGTTCGGATTTGGAAATGGCCATTTGTACCCTTCTTAAAGGACATCAGCATTCAGGCCAGGCCGGACCGCAAAGTTTTAACGGGACTGCTGAACCCGACAGCGAACAAGCCACTCCTCGAGTGGTACTCGGAAATTATCGAACGCACAACACAGCTGATGCTGTTTTCGGCCCTCCGTACCGACCGATGTTTAATGAATTAACTTCGAACCTGGACGCCCGGATCCGAACGGATTTTCCTCCAAATCGACCGCCCTCACCGCAAACGGTCACTCAAGGCACCATCAATCATTCATCCCACTCGTCAAGACCGAGGAGCCGCAGAGAATCCCTTCTGCACCCGCCCTGTCAGATTCTGGCTCAGCCTCCATACACAGGGTATGACTTTTCAGACTTGTTAGTTTTCCTGTCAGCAACCAAGGGTATAATAACAAGCTCAAAGGTGAACAAGGAGCAGCCGAGCGGAAAGATACGTAAACTAATTAAAACGACTTATTTCGTAAGCATTGCATATCCATGCAGATGTTCTGACGAGGAATGTGTCTGAATTAGCGCGTCGCCAAAATACAAGAAAATATCTTGAGAACATTGAATTTTTTTGATACAATGGGCGTCTGGATCCGTTGCAACTGTTGCCTGGGGGCACTGATGTGCAAATGCAGAATGGCGTATATAAAAATGTCGTGCAAAACGTTTAGAAAGTAGTAAGACTCGTTATGGAGATCTCTGAAAGAGAGATTAGACCATTCGGTTTATTCGAATGAATCATAATTTCTCTGGAGACGCACACTTCGTGTGGAAACTGTTTAGCAGACGGAGATGTCACTTTTCAAGAAAGTAATTACCCAAGAGAGTCTATTGCAACTATTTATCAAAAAAGTGAGCGTCAGAGAGAGTAAATACATGATTTGGCCTCCTCAAAGTCCAGATCTCAATCGCCTAGAATTTTTGTGGGATGACATGGGTAAAGAAATGTACGAGAAGAACGTTCACTTCGGCTGTCTGACTTAAAGAAGGTCTATTCCAAGAGTTAGAGAAACTGGTCTTGTCATGTCAAGTCTCTTTCGAAAAATGGAAACGGCCATTTCATATTTTTAATTAACCAAATCTGATCAAATTTTCGTCCAATTTTCTTGTTGCTTTCTTTTGGATACTTCGAATGAATTTGCTAAAAGATGTATAACAGAGTGATCAGAGGGAGGTAGCTTGGTGGCCGCATGGCTGTCGGAGACAGTGCTCCGAGGTCGCGGTCCCGGCGCTAGTGGGTTCGAATCTCACCGAAGGGGGAGGATTTTTTCCAATGAAGGAACCTCCGCCGGGCCATGGATGTGTGTGTATGTCTTTCAGGGGCTGACGGTAGAGTGGTGGAAGGAAGAGCGACACTGTTCTGACACCACCGCGAGGTCAGCAGGGTTCAAATTCCAGGCCGGATGGGCCTCCCATGGATGTTTGTGCTGTATTTCATGTTGTGTTGTCCAGAAAAGGAAAAGGAGAAGAGAGGGTGGGCGGGGGTGGCCGGGGAAAGTACCCCGGAGCCCCGCCGCACATAAAAAGGAAAAAAGAGGAAAAAACAAGCCGACCGCAAGGTACCTAATAGACCAGTACGGTGAAAAGGGAAAGGCAAAAAAAAAACCCAGAGTGATCAGAGGGAACATTTTTCCCGAACTTCTTCAGCATTGAGGAGTTGAAATAATATTTTTTTGACTCCATGGTATAGGTATATACTACGTCGCAATTTTTTTTATAAACGATGCGGTTTCATCTAAAGTACAAAGGTAACGACAACATTAACGAATCAGTACAGAGTTAATACGGGATAATTTTTGAAAGGTGCAGTTGCCGCTATCTTAGGCAATAAGGCACTGTTTAGAGACGTCAGGATTGGGTTACGCATTCAACGAAAGAACCACGAATAAGGCACACATCAGAGAGATAGTGAGGAAAGCAAACAAGGTACCTAGTGAGCTGTGTGTGGGGTATAAGAGAGAAAGTGGCGAGGAGAATGATGTTTGAGAGCATGGTAGAAAGTATATTGATGTACGGGGCAGAAATCTAGGGATGGAAGGAATATGAGGAGGTAGAGAGAGTGCAAGAAAAATATTTGAGATGGATGCTACGAATGAACAGAAAAACGCCAGACTACATAGTTAGGGATGAGTGTAAGAGGAATAAGCTGAGAATGAAAGAGAGCGGCATAATGGATGGAAGGGTGTTCCGGATACTAACGGAATGTTGGAGAGAAAAGAAAAAGAACACGGAGGAGCAGGAGAGAGATAATAATACTACCAGAGGAATGGGTATGCCAGTGAAGAAGTGGAAAGATTGAGAGCAAAGGAACATGGATGATGAAGGCGAAATTTAGATGTGGGAACGAGGAGAGAAAACAGGTATTGGATGGAAGGAGAGGAAGAAGATGCAGAATGTGCTATGAGGAGAGCACATGTGGAATGGATGGAGCGCGATGAGAGAGAGGGAGAGAAAGGAACGGGGAGAAATACTGAATGAAGACGGAGGGATATATGAAAGAGATATGGAAGAGGAGGGAAAGGATAGAGAAGGAGAGGGATGGGGGATAGGAATACGAGAGCCCGTAGGGCAAAATAAAGAACTGGAGACCGTCAGGAGTAAAATTGCAGAACATCCGCTAAATCGACCTGACCTGGCACTTTGTAATTTCTTTTAGTTCCCTAGATTAGCGAAAATTGTTGGCACTATGAGAAATGAAAATTATCATAACTTCTCTAAAGTCGAAGAGAGAAAAAGTAGCTTACTGAAGTTCCAGATCTCAATCGGATAGAACTTTTGTGGAATGAAGGATGTAGGGATATGTGTGTATATTCACTTAATTTGCTTGAATTATGAAAGGTCCATTCCAAGAGCTAATAAACAATATAAAAACCACTGTTTAGGATATCCTTGAAAGGAAGTAGGCTTTTGCGATCCTTATCCATGAAGTTGATAGTTTTCAGGTGATGCCACGGTCATGACATTTCATTAATCATGCTGCTAACATGAACATCTCCTGCCCTAGGATGTCCTGATTATGTCAAGAATTGATCCAAGTCTTTCGAGGACTCAAAATTCAAGGGGTCGTATTTCATAATTTTTAATTAAACAAAATTGAAAAAATTTGGTGTAATTTTTATGTGTTCTTTCTTCAGCGAAGGAAGGTTTGAGTGAGATTGCTAAAAGACAGTTGTTGGCTTTTTGTCTAAATGTTACTCCGTTTTGAATACATTTTTTCCGTGTAATCTCGTCGTCGTCGGCGTCGACCCATTTGCTTCCCTTTTGCATAATCGTCATCACTTGTTTCGTTACAACTCGGCTGGCGGTAATAATCTAGCTAAGCCCCGGAAAAATCGCGCCCCATCGGATGGATGCAGTAATAATACGAGACCACGTCGGGGCAAAATTCGTGCGAGATTACGTCGCAGCCCTCCGCATTTAAGCATATTTTATGCCGCCACCGGAATCAGACGTAATTTCGTCCAATTTATTCGCCGCCTCCCGAGTTTCGGTTGTAAATAAAATAGAAGAAATAAACGACGGGAGAGAATAAGTCGGCGAGAATTTGTCGTCGACGTATGACACACTAACCGCTTATTGGACCGTTTCATCTTGCGTTAAGCGGCCCAATTTTCCCATTCAATCGACTCTAAGCCCGCCGACAATTCAGGTTTAGGTGTTAAGAAGATAAAGCCGCCGTTTAAGCCCCCCAAGATTCCGCTGCTATGCATAGGGGGATCCGTTCGGAGACTTTTCGCCGAACTTAATTCGAAATATGTCTCGACGAATTTCATCTACACGTGGAGGTCTTGATTGGCCGCAATTTGCTTCGAGTAACTTTGGGGTAGTTTAATGTCGGGGAAAAAACTCCTAAGTTAACTTGAAAGGGGGAGAGGGTGGATCGAGATGAAATTTCCGAGGAGGATCTCCTCTTCGTTTCTGAAAGGGATGTCGACGCGTCCTACGCACACGGGAGAAATTACGTTTTACTTAAAAAAAATCATTCTTGACACATGTGTCAACGTGTCCCAGCACCTGCTCCGGGACTGGAACGCCGGAGCTACCGGAGCGTCGTGCGGAGTACTCCAGTGCATGAGTGGCATTAGGGAAAGCCTCCCCGAATCCGGGCGATAAATCAATGTAAACGCTTGCAGGACCAGGTCGAAGCGAAAATTAAACAGAGCACTTAAAGAGCACCTCCACACGTGAATATTTCATCGCGACTGTTATTTCGCGTGGGGTGAGCGTCTGGATATCCGTCCGGTTTATTAATCTAGCCAAATTGCATCATTGTTAAGGCCCGGTGCGCATTTGGCATGATTTAAGCGTCGACGTCGAATATTGCATCCCTCTAATTTATAGAGATATTGGAATTATGCAA
Source organism: Tenebrio molitor (assembly GCF_963966145.1). Classification (NCBI taxonomy): domain Eukaryota; kingdom Metazoa; phylum Arthropoda; class Insecta; order Coleoptera; family Tenebrionidae; genus Tenebrio; species Tenebrio molitor. The sequence continues at coordinate 3,239,460 of NC_091046.1, forward strand.
CGGCCAGACAGGAACAGATAGTTGTCGCCCGTTTGACATTACAATGTCTCCCTAATTACGGTTAATGTTAATTGATTCCGATCGGTTTGACGGAATCCGAATCCCGGAGGTCGCGACACGAACCACCGACGCCGTTTATTGCACACGATTTGTCCAAGTTTCCTATATAAATTTCGCGGAGTTTTAAAACAGTCGGAGGAAAGTTTGCGGATGCGCCCTGAAAGATTTACTGTTTGGTTTAGGTATTGCTGAAAAAATGAACCAGAACTCATAAAACTTTTATCGGGAGAATTGTTGGGGTCGCAGTCGGAATCCGGCGGAGTTGTCGGGTTCCTAATTGTGAACATTATCTTCAAATCTATATTTGATCATTTCCGCGGAAAATGGGAAGTCGCACATCGACACGGGGCGGGAAATTAAGCCGGAAAATTGAACATAATTTTGAATATAAATACCTAGGTGGTTCGATGTGCTTGGCACTGATGATAAGGTAGTATGAAGTATTAAATATAAAAAGAGATTCGAAAATAATTCTGTTGAAAAGTAAATATGTACAACAAAAATAAAAAATAAACCAATATGTGTTATAAGAAGATAATAAAGTAAATAAAGGAGGATCGCTAGTTTTCTGAGGAGAAAACTGAAACAATCGAAATATCAGTGTTAAGGGAATTTTTGTATTTTTCAAAAAAGGACAAAGACGTGATCCGAACATAAAAGTACTTCCGTGAAAGTGATTAGTAAAGACCGGATTTTAGGCAAAATGCCTATTCGTCATTTTTCCAGCCATTATCCGGAAACTTAAAAATAAATCTCTTTCGCCAAAAATTACGTATTTTGGGCATGCATTTGTTATCGCCTAAAATGCCTATTTTTCAAAATAAACGCCTTAACTGCCTAAAGGACCTAAAAAGTGTTTTATAGATCCTAAAGGCCCTTATTTTCGACCTAAAATAGGATATTTTTATAAATAACATTTTTCATCAATTTACAATTTTTTAGTGATAGTGATTTTGATTTAGTGCGGATGTGATTTCGGTACTTTTGACACAATCGACAATCAAAATGAGACTGCGGCTTCCTTTAGCCACCAACCTAACGTTTTGTATGATATCTACATATGAAGTGCGCAAGCAAAAACAAAAGAAATGCCAAAAACAACACGAAATTATAAAGACAAGTTAGCCCAATGGACTGATGACAAAAAATACAATTTCAAAACTGATAATTAGGAACAATATTTTGTTTGTCAGGCGAACAGTCGCTAAATTCAGTGTAATACATAATTAAAATAATAACTAAATAAAATAATTTGACTACTACTTTTATATGCGTGTAAAGTAGTTAACTTTCAAATTTTTTGTTTGTTTTTTTTAATTTGAAAAATGTTCGTTATATCTTTTAATAAAGTACTATTTCAGTGACGCCTGTTTTTGTGCCCTTTTTGATAATTTTAGCGCCTAAAAGTGTGTTATAACGACCTATTTTAGGCGCCTATTTCTATAAATTTTAACCGCCTAAAATCCGGTCTTTAGACTGACTAGTCTCTGCAAGAAATTGTTAAAGCTGTGAATGAAGTTTTAGATGAATTTGCACCTTCACATCAAGTGTTTTTAGAACCGGTGCGATGATATTAAACTTGGCAACTTTACGGCAAAGTTCTGATTTTTCTGTAAATAGGAGAGAAAAAATTTTGCCTAATGAATTAGGATCGCAAAGGTGAGTACCAAATGACTGCTGAAATTCATTGAAAAGTAGCTTCTGGTAAGCAGACTTGTAAGTGGATTTCTTGAATAAAATTGTTACTGTGAATGAAATTTGGGTTGATCAGTTTGATCCAGAATCAACAGAATGGAAAGGGTTTAACATTTCGGCAGGAGAGTTTGTGGCAATCATTTTTTCTCGGGTTTTGATCGGGTGTTTGCGACTGAGTATTTGTCGATAGAGAGAGTGCAACAGGGTAGTAGTGTGTTAAATTAGGTTCCAAAGTACTGTTAAAAGTACTTTGCAAAAAAGTAGCGGAAAATTGAGATGATTTGTGCTTTTTCATGCTCTGGATCGTAACAACTGTATTTTGGTGACAGTTACTTACGTATAATGTGGGTTTCAAGATATGTAGCTACTTATTTATTTTTAAAATGAAGAGAATAGTGCCCATTTTTAGGACGATGAAGCAATGCCGATGGGGATGAAAGAGTGGTTCAAAACAGAAGAATTTGTTGCCAATGGGCATTAAAATCATTAGAACAGTAATTAATGATGAATCGCCAGTTGCATTCACCAACCAAATATATTTATATTATTTATCAAATGTTTCAAATTATTAGTCCAATTATTTATTTCATAAATATATCCAAATATTTACTTTAATTATAATTAATCAATTATGGCAGCACTCGTCAATTTTAAAATAGTTCAATGTAACAAATGAGTATTATTTTTATAATTTATTTTTATTGCTCCTACAAAAATAAATATATTACATAAATAATTCGTTTTAAATGATTTGTTTTCTATTAGTGACTGCACGTTCACAAGTTGAAAATAACTATCCACTCACTAGTGACTGCTCTTGCTTGAACAATTTTTATTGAGTCATAAAGTTTTCTAAGAAATAATAATACATAGAAATATTGCCGAGTTTTAAAATCCTGGCTAAACCTGCATCAAAGACGTTTACAGCTGAAGAGACTGACAAAATCAAAGAAAAATGTTACAGACATTGAAGGAAATATAATAGAGGATCCCCATATTTTCCAGACTTGGCTCCATTAGATGAATTGTTTGTTTTTAGAACCTGCACAAGTATTTGAAAACAAACTACACGAAAATAATTAATGATACCAGAATGAAAATTTAACTGGTGAATAATTACATTTTTTGGATTTTTTAAATTAATATTAAAATCCATTATTTACGGTGGGATCGAGTAAGTTTATTATAACGTCGATACCCACAAATTTTCCAAATCTTAGCTGCTGCGGAAATAGCTTATTCGAATTTAATTTTTTGAAAAATCACTTTGCCAGGACTATCTTTCATATCTGACAACTTTTCAAAACAGGGATTTCTAAGATTTATCGTTACAAAGTTCAAGTCTATGAAAAAAGCAAGGAACAGAAAAGATGTCTAAAGGAATATTCTTTGCACTCTTTCTCCCCAGGTACTCCAGAATCTCTTCATACTTCATACTTTCATACTTCCTATTGTATCTGGATTCTTTGAATCTTTCCCTTCATTCTTTCTTGTCTGTGCCTTTGTCCCTTTCACTCAGCTCTACACTCATCCATCTTCCTTTTGCTCTTAATCTTTCCACTTCTTCTCTTTCTCTCTACAGCATTCCGTTAGTATCCTGCACTCTTCCCTTCCATCCATTTTACCTTCAAACTTTGCCGCTTTCTTTCCCGCTTTCGCTCTCAGTCTATTCCTCTAGCACTTTGTAACCTGGCGTTTCTTTGTCCACTCCTAGCACCCCTCTCAAATATGTTTCTTGCACTTTACATTCTCCTTCTGTCTCTCTCCCTCACTCCCTTTTCCACAATCTCTCTCTTTATTCTTTCGCTCAAAATTGCCGCATACAACGTATACCCTGTGTTTAGCAAAGTTATTCCACGGTAGTTTTCTACTTTGTTTTTCTCTCCCTTTTTGTAAATATAGCAAATTAAACCCTCTCTCCAGTCTACCGGGACTCTCTCTCCTCTCCATGCTCCGCTCATTACTTCAACCAGTTTCTACCATTCCTTCGGTCCCATACATCCATGCTTCATTCTGCACTCCGTCCCTCTTCGGTGCCTTTCTCTTTTTCAGTTTCCTTATTTGTCTCTCTACCTCTTCTACTGTTATTTCCGTTCCTTCCGGTGCTGTCTGCTTCTTCTTCATTTCCGTTTCTGGCTTTCCTTTTTCCTTTCTCCCTTCCAGAAGTTTCAAGAAGTACTCTTGCAATTTCCTCGCTCACTGATGTTCTGTTTCCTTCTCTCTGTGTTTATGTATTTCCTTCCTCTCCCCCTTTTGCTTCTTCTTTTCTACATCTCTCTTTATACCTTCTTTTCGCGTCTAGAAGGCTATTTCTGCGGATTAATTTATTTTTTCTTCAAACGTCCCTAAAATATGACATTGCACTGCTGCATTGATAATGCTAAAGTGTCACTTCATTGTCTCTGCTGAGGGCGTCCGTGAAGTTATTATCTCCGCTGATGAGCGGCTGTAAAGTAAACTAGCTAAATCATTTGAAATTCCTACCTGGTTTCTTAACATGTCTTAAATAATTTGTTATGAAGGTTTGAAGAAAAAATAGTAGGTATATGTTATTCGAAGCAAAAATGGTTTTATGTGCTTTGGCTGGTTTGTCTGCCTCACTGTGTTCGGCAGCCAATCTACCAGCCGCAGCACATAAAACTTCATTTTTGCTCCTCATAACATAATATATCATTAATATAAATTGTCAATATGTTTTACTTTTTCTACGATCACATGAGAGATCACCGAAAAAACTGTGCGATATCACACTAGGGCGATATGATATAATATTTGAACAGTTCACCCTTACGTAGCTGGCTTAATTTCGAAATTTAACATTATGTTTAAAATATTTTCACAGTTAATACAATTAACCTGTCATTCGCAATATTATTACATATTAAATATTGGTTTGCATTTACCGATACAAACTGAAAAGTGGTTGTTCCTGGTATAAATCGAAAACATTTTTAGGTGTTAATTTTAATTTCAAAGAATATGGACAAATGCAATTTTTCACAAAAAAATACACGGATGAAGATGGTGCAAGTGCAAGAAGTAAGCTTCCAGTTTCACTCGGAATAATGAGTTGATGAAAAGTGTTTTCAGTTTGTGTTGGGCAACTTATCTTTTTTTGATAAGAATCATGCAAATGCACATCTCCACACAAACAACAACACCACTCCTGTTCGGGAATGAATTTTTGCGGCCAACAAATTAATTAAATCCGAAAGTTGGTATGTCTAACTTTTAATTAAAAACGTTAACAATGTGTCCCGCAAGTCCTTGAAAGCTTCCGTAGAGCGTAATTTATAGTTGAAACGTAATGACGACTGTAACGGCACATATTTCACATCGGGAGGACGTCACATGCACACCATAAAAACACGCCATTTTGAATCCATTGGCGATGATGTACGACTACTTGTGGATTTAACGCGTGCATTTATTTCAACAATGACCGCGGCAGCATTCTCAAAAACGAAATTATGAATATTTCATTCGATTCGGTTTTATCGCCTCCGCGCTACGGAATTGCGATTAAATTATTTACGTTTATTAACGAGTGTGACAACGACGATGAGGCCAATAAAATATTCACGTAACGCGTGTTACGAGCACGTAAATACGAACGTGGTCTTGTCGGAATCAAGCGCGATCACGTCGTAAATAATGAAGACGCAAGGAGCGAGTCCTGGGGCCAATAAAATCGCGGTTTTCGTCAAAAATTGCCAACGCAATTAACTTCGCCGCCATTTAATGGAATTATTTAGCGAACGTATTCACGTAGTCATCTGACATAATTTCCTCCCTGTCCGACCGGGTCAAAATCACCACATTCATTCTCCCCATTGATAAGCGGACGTGCGGAGTTATAATTTATTCGTAACGTTACATTACGGCGTTTTGTGTTAAAAATTAAAGCCATTGTTGGCGTGGCTGCATTTCCAGGCGGCGCCGTCTTGCATAACTAACGCAAAATTGAAACCTATTCTAATCGGATTGTGTGTCGGTGCATCGGGGGCGACGCCGCCCCCCCTGGTACGTGGATTATTCACGGGTCGGAGTGGGGCGGCGGCGGTTCGAGTTGTACACAAAGTCCCAGAAGCAACAGACAAGACAGGTTACGATATATTGATTCGGACATGAGCTGAGATACGAGCCGAAAACGGGTGTACGTGTTTGTCGACTGATTAGATATGGTATTCACGTTTCTTGGAGGCTCGCCTTCCACCGACACCGTGAAATATGAAATCTTGGAAAAAGAGATTTAACGGTGGCATAAAATGACGTGCATTATCTATATCTTCTTTATAATGTCATTGCGAACAATAAAATATCGAACTGAGATAGTGTTTTATGTAGTCGGTAACTACCTACCATTGCCTGGAACTGATAAGGTACGTAATGGACAGTGAATGGAAGAAAAACGCCCAACTGGAAAATATTCACTTTTTAAATCGCGTACAATATGGAAAACCAAATGGAAATTTTCTCACTTTGGATTTTTTTGTAGTCAGACTGGCAAAGAGAAAGGAGAAAAGAAGAATATCGAATTTATCTACCAGGCAATCATAATTTTGAATTCATAATATCGGGCCTTCAAATAAATACAGGGTGGTCCCGATATAACCTGCCAAAAAAATTCTGGGTCATTAGAAGGATCTAACAAGTCCAAAAAACCCCATTTTGTTAGGTCCAAAATAATGGGGATAAATTAACCCCTATCCACACCCATTCGACGCTGCTGACCACAAAAATACGTACCTACTCAGGAATTAATTGTTGGTGTTTGTAAGTATGATAGTATCTAAGCAACATAGGTACCTGAATCGTTTATGACAAATCTCAAATCTGACAAACTAAATCAAATTAATGACATTTATTGAAAACGCTGTACCTACACTGTGTGCGTTAATTCACCAGCTTATTTAGGTACAAAAGCTGATTTTGTAGACTGAGATGAATGAGTAATAAATAAAGTGGTGTTCCTCAATGTGTAAATAAATGTAGAGGTAGTGTGTGCAAAATTGTGGAAGAACTGTGTAACAAGAGTATCGTCTTAATTGTGGTTAAATAGCCAAAATAATGTATTGAATAAATTTATTTACACTTTACATATTCGTACTTTCAACTCTAACTGAGAATATCTACTAACTAATGAAAGGTAAACTAGACTAGAACAATTATTTTATAATAAATGTTCTGTGTGCCTTCCGTTGGCATTTAAGTACATTTGAGTACGCTGGTACCAATTTTAATAAACAGAATTCAGCATTCCTGGGTTTTTACAAATCTGGTTCGCGGCGTCTGTTACGCGTTTCTGGAGTTGGCCTCCTGTATTTATTTCAACTTCGTATACCAAATCTTTCGTGTGGTCCCAAAAATTAAAATCCAGAGGGGTTAAATGGAGGATCGGGGACGCCATCGTATTGGAATCAGTCAGAACCAACCTCACATAAATGCGGATGTAGCTCCACAAAAGTACAAGGGGACGGAAGGACTCCTCCAAGAAAACGCTCGCCGTATGGTCGCCTTGCCGGTCTTGAATTACCACGTGTTTCGCCATAGAGTAAATGCAAATCGGCGTATTCTTGTTTTGTGAATTTCATAACCTTTTGAAGGATTCGAAAATTTAAAATTAAACTTGACAAATGTCATAGGTGTTGCAGGTACCGTTGCTAAAGAAATTGCAGCCAAGTAACCAGAATTACCTTTTTAAAACCGATTAACTCATTAGCGTACAGCAAATTTTGACCAAATTTTCAATTATTTTTATCTCGAAAACGAAAAGACTTTTATTAGAAACTTTTTTTGTGTATGAGTTCTACTCATCGTCACCTATTACTGGATTTCTTTTGGCAGGTTATATCGGGACCACCCTGTATATATTTAGAGTAGGCGTAGGCGACATTCTAATTCTGTTAACAGTGTAAAGTAATTTTTGTAGGTAACCAATTATTCTCCGGAGTTACACTGGTTACATAGTAAGCTTTTTCCCAATTTCATCTTGTCATATTCCGTGGAGGGGGGATAGGGAGAATGCACTACAAAAAATGTCAGACGTTTCTTGTGTCATTTTCTACCGCCGAAATCATTGTGATCTTCTCCGTAGGGAGTAAAAAATACTGTTCGGTATTTGGCTATTTTCGCTGCGTAAAACATTTGTTTATGGTATATGATTTATGAAAAAAAAAGATGAAGCGTTGAAAAATGTGCTGCAGCATGTTTTTGTTTCACTTTGGTGTTGTACACAAATAATAACAGTGAATTGAAAACAACTGAAGTTGTCTCGCGACCTTGGCTTTAGAAACGTTAAATTTTAGATTTGTTTTGATGTTGTTTTGTTTTTCTAATTGCAGACAGTCGTTGAAAAAATATTGTATTGTGTCTTTTTTTACTCATGGGATTGCTGCACTCGGCTACAGCTCGTGCGGTCAAATTTCCTGTTCATGGAAAAAAGTAGCAATTTATGCACTTGTTGCATAAATTACTTTTTTTCGCTCATGCATTCTTCATAGATTGGAGTGTGTTAGCTAATGCAAATCCCCCAGCAGATTTGCTTTATCACATCCGGGATTCGAAGGGTCAAGGTTTAAATTAAAAATACGATGTAGGGGATGAACATTAATATATTTTGTAATTTTAAAAATACAAGTAAAGTCATGTGTTGTGAATTATAATTGTTTTTTTTTCCTTTGCAAGCACTTCCACTCCACTTTCCCTTATAATAAATGAGTGGTATGTCTAGCCCCTCGTGTTCACCTGAGACAGTTTGTAGGTTCTTCGGAAACAGATCCACATGGGAGAGAGAGAGAGAGATGATATTTTTGAACTACATATCATAAAATGCAAAAGTTTGCTATGAGAAAAAATGTCTTGTATCCTCATGGTTTTGTGTTTTTTTATTCCCGAAGAAAATCGAGCATACGCTTTTAAATGCCACCCACCCATGCCGATGGCGACTGGATTAAAGTGTCTTCATCCCTCGTGTAATTATTGCCTTAGCTGCATTCGTGCAGATAAATTTACTCTCGCGAAGAAAGGAAGCGCTTTAGCCTATTGTCATATAATACAGGGTATTTCACGCGAACGGTTTCCGCAGAATCACTACCGGAATCCATTTTTCAAAAATTCCCAAAAACGAAATAAACCAAAAATCTTTTTAATTGTGAGAATATTAAATTTAAATTTTAAGGGATTTTTTTTAAATAAAAAAGATAGTAAATAGAAAACATCATATATGTACTTATGCCTGTAGAATAAAGTGTCGTCCCTTGGATGATCAATTTCCATTCTTGTCATGCAATTATCTACTTACATTTTCTCAGGCGAGTATCCGAATGTAAAACTTCAAAAAAAAATTCTTGATCCGTGCACAGCGTTTATTTTTTCTTATTAAAATAAATATTTTTCATCATCCACCTCCGCCGATCTTTTTTTACTCTCATAATTTCTTATTAATATTCTACTATTTTTTTGGGGATCTGGCGAAGCTGCTTTTGTGTGTTTTGAAACTTCCTCTGTTGTGTACCGTTTGATATTACTTTTATTTAATTTATTCAGAACCCAGCCTCAAGAAACACTATACTTCCCAATTAATTTACCGTGAAACATCAACTTTGTTTTCGGAGCTGTTTGTGCTTTCTTTTGCTCTCTGACGTTTAAAATTGGCGGTCCGCTTTTGGAAGTTTATTAGCTCAAGCAAGCCCGATTCTCACCTTTTGATTACCCAATAAAATGTGGAGAACTCGTTTATGTCCGAGTATGATGTCGACTCGTACACCTAAACACTTTTCTCACAAGAACACCCAATCACAAATTTCTAACCCAAAAGTAAAAATTATTTTTTTTGTTGAGTGAGAATCAAAAATGAAACAGAAAAAGAAATGCTTTCATTTTTCTCGCAAACATTTCCTGTTTTTATTTTATTCGATGGTTCGACCTATCAATCGCGAGTAGGAACGAGGGCAGCGTCCCCACCACGGCCGACTCCCCACCCTACGTGCGCCCCGTTCGCCTCCCACGCTTTTATTTGTCGTCGACGTTGTCGGAGGGCGCAACCGTATCCAGCCTGCACACAATGTTAAATTCGATCAAAGAGGTTCCAGATTAGATAGCTGAATGCACAGCCGTTGAAACGAAGCTGATGGATTTCGAATGGGGCATTTATACACAGGGCCGGAGGCAAGATCGCGCCATAAATTAACATGAATTACGAGGCCTCCTGATTATGATGGCACAATTGGTTATGTCTGCGCAGATATTTGCGATAGTTTCGACGTCGCCATACAGGGACATTTGTCAAACGGTGGCATTATTTATGGTCCAATTTTCACGGTGTCTGCCTTACATCTATGGGAACCGTTCGCATAATCCCCTCATCCACGCTGTCAACAATTTTTAATCTATCGCCTCGGAACGGAGAGCTCGGAAAACAAACATTTTTCGATCGAACCGCTAATAGACGCCGAAAGGGCCGCTTTGTGCGCACAATTGATAAAATAGGAAAAACGAGAACGGGGAGGGTTTTAATTTTCGCGCACTATCTGCCAGTTTCGGAGCGATCTAAATTGGGGATCGGTTGTAATTTGCGCTGCCACTTTATCTAAAACTGCATATTATAGTCATCATGAATCGTGGATGGCCGCATTCGCAAAAGAATATATCGCGAAATGAATATCAGCTTGGCGGAGTCGTAAAGGGGCATAACTTCTTTATATATCACCTAATAAAATTTGAATTTGCTGAGTTTTCCAACTTTTATTACGGTATAAAAGGTGAAGATTGACTTTTTACGTGTTCTACTAGGTCTGGAGGCCGGACGCATGCCCGAAACCCCCTTCCCCCGAGTGATCTCACCCCAATTAGCAAAAATATGTATAAGTTTTTTCTCTCGTTGCAGACAATCCTCCAAAATGAAGATGAGCAAGGTGGGAAACCAGACGAACTCTCAGGACCCTCAGGCGGTGAACTCGAGAGTTTTCGTCGGAAATCTGAACACATTCCAGTGCTCTAAAACGGATGTGGAAAGGATGTTTCAGCGTTATGGACGGCTAGCTGGTGAGCGCTTTTAAAATTAATAAATTTTTTTCGCCAGTTGCAGTTTTATACGGTCGTCATCTTCCTGCCGGGCTTTATTGCCGGGGCATCGTTAAAGTGCCGCGATGAAATTTCATTTAAATTAAAATTTTAACGGAAAACCAGACGGATTATGCATTAAGCTCACGACGAAACGACCAATTCTGGTCGCTGGGTTGTTTCATCGAGTGCAAGTCGTTCCGAGGCAGGGGTCAACGAAGACCCGAAACTGGAGGGCGCGAGCGATTAGTGCCCCAAAGGATTTTCTCGCCGGATAAAGCTCCGCGGAAGGATCGATTGTGCTCTTTCGCGTGTGGAGCTTAATTTTTAATGAAGCGTCAGGAACAAGATTTTAAAATTTCGGTTTGATGCGTAAGGGTTGTTTATCAGGCCGAAGGGCATATATGTTCGGGCGAACAACGCATTCCGAGGAGTTCGTTGCGAACCAACCGACAGAAAGGGAACAAGGATGTCTGAACGATCAGGATCAGGAAACTTTTCTATATGCATGAATTTTAAAAGCCCACGACGAAACGACCAATTCTGGTCACTGGGTTGTTCTTCCGAGCCAGGGGTCAACGAAGACCCGAAACTGGAGGGTGCCAGATTTGGACGGCGCGAGCGATTCATGCCGGTAAGGAATTTTCTCGCCACTGGGTTGTTTTATCGAGTGCAGGCAGATCATGGACCAGGGGTCAACGAAGACCCGAAACTGGAGGGCGCGAACGATTAGTGCCCGGAAGGAATTTTCTCGCCGGATAAAGCTCCGCGAAAGGATCGATAGTGCTTAATTTTTAATGAACCGTCAGGAGCAAGATTTTAAAATTTCGGTTTGATGCGTAAGGGTTGTTTATCAAGCCGAAGGGCATATCTGTTCGGGCGAACAACACATTCCGAGGGGTTCGTTGCGAACCAGCCGACAGAAAGGGAACAAGGATGTCTGAACCATCAGGATCAGGAAACTTTTCTCGATGCATGAATTCCGCAAGTCCTCGGTGCCCACCGCGATCTAGTTTATTTAAATAGACAGTTTGAAAATTGTTTCTCATGCTCGGGTGCATCCATTTGTGACTGTTCCAGAACGTTTGAAATTGAGATGTCCAGAATTCATAAACAGATTTGTTTATTGCGAGAAAAAAAAACAAAGCTTCTCGTCCTCCTAATTGGACGAAATCGATGTCGCCGCCGACGCGTACACTCCGCCGACTGTCTAATTAAAGACATTAAATAGGTTTAACGTGTCGTAAAATTTAATACAGTGTCAGTGGAAGGACCGTATATCAGTTACGGCGGCGCTGAGGTACCCGAAATAATTAGCACGTCAAGGCAATTATTCACGACGCGTTTGTAGGGAAAAACGCGGGTCGCGGCGTCCAGGCCGGGCACGTCACATTACGAACAATCGTATATTCATGAGGTGGCAGGTATGAAGCATCAGAATCGTGCGGCAGCCGCGTTGCAGGTTCCCCGGTACGGGGCCCGTCGCCCCCGGGGGCGTCGCCGCCGCGAACACCTAGCACAAGTGACGGGAGGGGGACCGTGATATATGGAGGTGCAAAAAATCTGCGTGTAAAACGTTGGGGAATAGTTTAATATTCTGTTGTCGCATTATATTTAGGTTTTATGCATAAAGTCGATTTATACGTGTCGTGTCTGGACGTATAAATCGACTGTGAAAACGTACGTTGCGCTAATTAAACGCAGCGGTAACCGTATTTTGGGAGAGATGGTAATCGGGGGTGGGGGGTCCGGTCGTAATGGGTCGCGTTTCCATAAATAACGCATCAAGGAAGTGATCAATCAAGGTGGAAATAAAAACAGGACCGGGAATAAATCAATGGCGAAAACAAACCGGGAATTAATTATGGTTTTGGTGGGCCCCTCCTCGGGGCTAATTGCGGGGTGGGCATCAGATAATTTCTTGATTTGTCTGTTTCTACCGGTGCGATTCATCTTGGGGATATTTGCGTCGTTAATCGTCGACGTAATTTTTGTTGGGCCACTCCGGCACGGGACGTAATTTATTGAAGAAACTCCACTCTTCGTGGGAGGATGGACGGTCTGGTGCACCCGAAAGAGATATGCCGTTTGTGCCGACACGACTGTTTGCTTTTGCAAATTATCTCCGGCATCGGTCGGAGCAGCACAAACTCGAAAGATCAAAATAAAACTTGATAAATGCCATAACTCGGCGTTCAACAGGGGCGACTTCCCGGACCTCCGCCCTTCCCGCCGATGCAGGCGGAATAATCCGGTCGGAGGGGAGTCGGTTTCGGCCGGGCCAGATTGAGCTGTGGGAAAAGTTGGCTCGTTACCGGGAACTCTTCGAGTATCACTTTCTGATAAGTTGTCTCGACTTTCGACGTAATATCGCGCTAATAGGCGAGGACGCGTCGCTAATGCAGTCCTTCGACCGTCACAAATACCAATCGGACGGATCGATCTTCGGGCGGGGATGGGTTCGAGCGGGTAAATTGTTAAAAAGGACTTTTATTGATATTAATTGTGCTAGTCGACGATGTATTATCCTGGAAGGAATAGAATGTGCGTGTTTTAGTTTGGTTTTATTTTGTGTTGTGCTCGCGCTCCGGCCCTAATAAGTATTTGTTGGTTGCCCGGAACCGTTGTCCGTCCACCCTACTTTTATTTCATAATGAATGAGCCAACAACAAGGGCACAAAGGCGGTACTGATTAGCGATTCCTCCATCGGAGCGGATCGTCCTGACGATAATTACTCCCTCGAACGATTCTTGTTATTTTTTCTCTTCGCAACACCGGTATCGATTCGTTATCGGCTATTGTTTACCCTTGCGTCCTTTATTAACAACCAACTTTTAAAAATACTCGCGAATCTAAAAGAAAAAAATTAAATACGATATTGTTCAGCGAATGAATAAATTCTCTCCCTTTACGCCTTTTACATTCCACCGCTTTTTTTAAAAACTGCATGTTCCATACATGCATCATTAAATTTTCTCTTTCCTTTCGATTTGATTCGGTTTGTACATCTGGAACATTAATCTCAACGTTTTATTCTTATAAGAGAACAGTACGATTTACACAAAATGGATTCGGACGAAACGTTGTAAAATACATGCAGTATGTTTCCAAAAATTTCTGGTCAAGTAGGCTTTGCATTGAGCATTAAAAACGTACGGCTCAGCTTGTCACATAATGATTGAACTGTCACAAACGTCATTAAGTGCCAAAATAATTTTGTTCGCACAATTTTATCTATGTAAATGATTTTCACTACTGAACAACAGAAATTTTTTCGCAATGAGTATTTTCAAGAAAACGGGCTACAGCCCATACAGCACGGAGACTCTTCGTTATTTGCGGTAATTTTTTGGCGACATTTCTGGCCTGCAGGAACCCCAGATCTTGCGCCGCTTGATTTAAAAAAACACCGTTTTCAAGGAACCTGTCCACACAATTGATGGTTTGAAAATCAGAATTAGGGAAGAATGCGAGCGAGCGTTTTTGAGAACATGAAGAGGCGTGTTACAACGTGCTTCGAAGCTCAAGGCTACCATTTTCAACATTTGCTCTAGAGTAATTTAAAATACGTGATTGTTAATTTTTGTTTATTTATTTATTTATTTATTGTTGTTACATTACTTGTTTACACATATTGCGAGGATTTATTTGTTGCCTTAGGTACATAACCTAACTTTAATCCGTTACGTATACGACGAAGACGACCGGTACGACGGTACCGTCGCGAACAATAAATTTTGGTCGTCAATATCATTTCAAAATTTTGTTAGATTATCACAAATGAAAAAAAAAATCCCAGCCTGATTATGCCGATGTAAACAAAGTGTAAAAAAATGACAAAAAAAAGACAATTAATGTCATACAACATGAAGATTTACGACAATTTTACAATGAAGCATTTTCCATTGCGTCAAGGAATGACATTGACGACCAAAATTTATTGCTCGCGACTGTATGTACATTCCAAGACTAAATCTTTTTGGTGTTTCGTGCCATTCTGAGCAGGCGATTTATTTTTCTTGGGATGTTTTCGTAGGGGATTTTTTTTTAATTCTAACTAGAACCTTTCATTTTTATAGAATGAAAGTTTGTCTTGAGTTTTGTCTGATAACGATTTTTTTTTTGTGTTTTTTTTTTACCACATTATAAACTGCTTGTGTTCTAAAACAAGGATTCTATTTTTATTTTAAGTGTGATTGTATTCAATTTAGAACTTTTCTTGCATTCTTCTTTAGGTACATTTCAACTTTTATACCCTTGATTTTGATTAGAAACCCTTTCTTTATTTTTATAGTTTTTTCTTTCTTCTAAAAGGGATTTACATCCAAAACAATAATTCTTTTTTTCTTGCCACCTAATATCTAATAAAATAATTTTCTGTGAACTATTCTTTTAAACGTTGTTTGTTGCGTTATTTGTTTCTTTGAACTGATTCCTAAATTAGAACTTACTTTCGCTACAATAAAATTTAAGTTTTGTTCTAGGCAGAAATAGTTTTTTAACATATGCTTTTACAATTACCAATTTTATTTTATAAGGGTTTTTTATTTTATTAACGCTTATAAGGGTTGATTTGGCGCAGAGTCCCAGGTGTAGAAAACGAGCCGAGTTTTCTATGGGACGAGTGCGCCAATGCCCTTATAAAACGAGTTTTTAATGTTATTTTTTAGAATTTGCACCCTTTTTTAAATTTTTAAATAAAAAAATTAAATTTTCAAATTCTAGGGAATTTTCTATTAATTAGTAATTCAAGGTAACGGATGCAACTACATCTGCAACAGATGTTAAAAAGTAGAGTTTGAACGTTAATATTGGAAGTTTTTTGGTGTAAATGACAATAATACACTGAAATATTGATAAAAATTTTCTTAGAGATCTATTAAACCACGAGTGCTTTAATAGATAGCCATAAACGACTCCAACTTGAATACAATAATAGACCTATTAGAGACGCAAATTCGAAAAAATTGTATTATGTTCCTGATCGAGATTTGGAATTAGAGTGCTGCACTGGTTACAGAAATGTCCTTGTACTTTTTACATTTAGATCTTTTTTCTTTCTATTTTATTATTTACGCTTAGCTAGCAATTCAGTCTGAATTTTAGTTCTCCTCTTTTCAATTCTTTTTGTAAAGGGAACTTATAATTCAAAATTAGATTTTTTCCTGCCTTCTTTTTGAAGTAGTTTTTTTAAACTGCTCAAATTCTTTCTTTGTACTCTTTCTACATACCTGTATAAGGTGAGTCACGAGCAATAATGAGCTCGACGGAAATGAAAATGCAACCCACAATACATTTGGAAGGTAAAGCTGGATATTTACCACGTCCAAATCCAGCTTTACGTTCCAAATGAATTGCGGGTTGCATTTTCAATTCCGTCGGGCTGATTACTACTCGTGAATCACCTTGTATTGTTCTTTTTGTTTCAATTGAAACAATGTTTTTACCGTTACAGGAATTTCATTTTGGTCTATGCAGACTACTTTCCGACCCTAACGACTTTTAAATGCAGCCACTAATACGTTATTCAGTTATAACTTGGTATCTGTATTTACTATGAAATCTGGACACTCTTGGCATTATTGACAATCACTTGAGAATTCTTTTTTGTATAATTTTAAAATATTTTTTGTTAATTAAAATGTGTTCCAATGACGAAAGGGTCGATATACAGGCTGTTTGATAAAAAACGCCTCAACCCATAACTTTTTTATTTATTATCCGATTTCATTGAACAAAAAAACAGAAGATATGGTTTTTCATGCGCTACGAAGCAGCTATAAAATTTTTTTTTTGGCGTTATTTTCAGTAGCTTACGATAGACAACTTTTTTTTTTTAATGGACACATGTAGTTTTTTAGGCTCAGTCTGATAAAGTTTTTTTTTCTGAATCTAACGATGTATTAAAAGTTATCGTTTGGTCCATAGCTGACTGAAAAAAAAATAAAACAATTTTTAATTGTGGTTCAGTTTATTATGAAATTCTCAAGTGTGCCGTGGAAAACAATTGGAATACAAATACCAACAAATGTCAAGTGTGAGTTTGAAAATTTTCAGGTGCAATCTTGAAGAGTTTTATTATTATTTTCTTGGAAAACATAAATAATAAAAATTAAAAAAAAAAAATAATTATTATTATTTTTTCTATTGACTATGTTTTATTTTTTTTCAGTTAGCTATGAACCAAATGACAACTTTCAATACATCATTAGATCCAGAAAAAAAAACTTTACCAGACCGAGCCTAAAAAACTACATGTGTCCATTTAAAAAAAAAGTTGACTATCGTTAGCTATTGAAGATAACGCCAAAAAAAAACCATTTTATAGCTGTTTTGTAGCGCTTAAAAAACCATATCCTTGATTTTTTTGTTCATTGAAATCGGGTAATAAATAAAAAAGTTATGGGTTGAAGCGTTTTTCATCAAACAGCCTGTATGGTGAGTGTAAAAAAAATTGTCGATTACTTGCTGCCATTTTTAAATTTTTATGACTTTTGTGAGGGATGTCCAAACCATACAAAAGATGAATGAAAAACGTATTACGGGCTGCATTAAACTTCGTCAGGGTCAGAAAGTTATGTGAATCAGTCTGTATATTTGAAACTTTCTTCTTTAAATTACATTCTTCGTAAAGAGTTTTTATTTTGAGTTCGTATTGTTCTAAATTGGAGGTGGAATTGTTTAAACTTATTTATTATAAGTTAAGAGTGAATTTTGGGCCAGCCCGTACGTGAATCCTTCGGAGTTTTCCTTTTCCCGGAGTCGTGTTTTCCATTCGAGATCCAACAACTCCATTCATATTTCGCGTAAGTCGGTCGAGTTCCGCCCCCCTCGGGGGTGTTCTGTTGTGGTCGTATCATCACAAGTGGATTAAAAAGTTTGCCAGAAGTAGAGAAGGAGGTAACAATAAGACGTTTAATAAGCTAATAAACGGCGGGAATCGAACCGGGAACGAGTCCCGAAATAAAGAGCGACCACTTTAGTAGGAAATCCTATTCGGGGTCCCCGAGACGGCAATGAAGTTAGCGATGAGAAATGGATGAAGTCTCCAGTCAATTTATTGGCCACCCATCCAGAATCTAATCAAGGGAATTGGGTTAGTGATATGAAATTACCCGGCCTTTTGCGAACACTGAACAACGATGATAAGACACTTCATTGGTTCGCTAACAGAAATCGCGTTAGCATCCACTGTAAAAAACACACTACCGAGCTTTATTGCCCTCTGATTCGTTTTCGTCGGATATAACGGCGATGTATCATCGGCCGTAACGAATGAACACAATAAAAAATGCAATCAACCTCGGCTATTTACGCCCGCGATGCAATTCGGCCGAAGAGGAGCAGCAACAACAAAATCCGGAAGCAAATTCCGGGTTAGGAAGAAGAAATTCCGGGGCGCGGCACCACCCTAATTGGCACCGGTTTCTGGCGCGAAGATCAGCAAGGGTTCCGTTTCGGCCTCGGTAATATTAAACACCGTCAACTGTATCAACATTCATCCGAATTGAGATGTGAAATATTAAAAGACCGGGAGGGTTGGAAATCGTGTACGAGTCAAAGCAGGCGTCGAAATCAGGTTATCATTTTATAAAGTCTGGCGCTATCCGTGCAAAATTTACGACCAGATCCTTTACATACTCGATCGCATCGGAATTGATTTACGAGGCGTGAAATTTCGTTGTATTGCTCGAAAAACGGCCGTAAATATTAAAAGCGGACCGCGGACTCCTCGTCGGATCCTGTCTCATCACTTTGTTTCTTTTCCAGGAATATCGATGCACAAAGGATACGCGTTCGTGCAGTTTACGAATCCTTTCGACGCTAGAAGTGCCTGTTTGGGGGAGGATGGCAGGACTGTTCTCAGCCAAATCTTAGGTGAGTGATTTCCCGATTTTATTTAGTTACGTATCGAGTTCAAAATTAATCGCGTTAATTAACGCGCTACAATATTAACGTTTTACGCCCCACTGTCGCGTCAATGTTAAACGCCGTTTAAAATAAAACCATAATTGCTGGCGACAGTTCGTTGCGAGCTCTACCGGTTCGATCGAGCAGCGCGGTACGCACGGCTTGATCGACGCGACGCCCCTATCGCCCGGTTTGACGTTCGCGTGAAATTTTGACGTTTGATTGAGTTCCGGCCATTACCTTGCTTGTTGCGTACAGTTTCGGCTTAATTATCGATAATTAGTGCGTCTAGCGAGTCATCAAAGATGTTTACACGACTCGGTCGGGGTGTATTTGTTGCGCGAAGTGGCACACGTGGGTTATTAAAAGCCCACCTGAGCTAATTTGACATAACATTTAATTGGCACGAATACATAGAGGCAAGGAACAAGTGAAATATGAATGACATTTAGTTTCATTAGCTCGATTCGTTCCGCGTATCCGCGCAAATCGGGAGTTATGTTGAATTAATTTGGATAAGCGTTCGGTGAACTGGCGCGTTCGAGATGAAATTGAAAACGAGTGTGAGGAGGGAAGTTTTAGAGGGAGTAGTGCGGATGAGGCGCAGCTTGATGTAAACAAGGTCGAATGAGGGAGTCGATCAAGGGGATAAGTTGATTTTTGCCGGTTTAAAGTGATGAGTGCAGATTTTTGGTTGTCGCTGGTCTGGACAGGTTCCAGCGCTGTTGTCCAAACAATGGCGGTTTTCGGTTCGACGAATGTCGAATCGATCGGTTCAATTGTAATGTAATCAACCAATTTTCATTTTAGTTCAGTAATCATATTTGTTGTATCGAACAATGGACGCATTTGTATTTGTCAGCGCCACTGGTGGGTACAAGATTCCCCAGGAAGGTTTATTTGTAACCAAAGATGAGTCCAGTGGGTGTTTGTCGGAACATCTTTTAAACCTCAAATGACGTTTAACTTTTCCCTTTCAACATATTATTCACATTGACAATTTTATTTAATTCATACGAAAACACTTTGACATCCACCGAATGGTGTACACAAGTGACTGTAATAAATTTTGTTGACGTTGACCACGTTTATTTACGTTTTATGAAATATATCTATTATTAGCGACATTAGGGGATATGTTCCAGACGAGAAATTACACACAAAAAATTATTGTTTCAATTAAGAAAACATACAATTCAATCATTCATCGGTATAATCTAATTTATATTGATTAAAATATTACAGAGCACAAACAATTTTTTCGAAGAATTTTTTGTGAATAAACATTTATATGGATTCTTTAAATTATGTGTCATTTACAAACTTATTACCAAGACTTTAGAAAGACGTATAACATACATAGTTTTTAAATAAAGCATAAATTACTTGTTGGACAATTAATTTTCGGACAAACTTCCTATCACCCCTAAGTAGGTGTTTCGTAGCCGAAACTCCGTAGAGAGTAAAATAGTATGTTATGTTATTAGGGGCAAAAATAAAGTTTCATGTGCTGAAGCCAAAGCACTAAATGCGATCTTCTCGTTAGTGACTAAGATAGCGCTTATTCATTTCGAAACGCCCGAAATCGTGAAGATGCTGCGCAACGTTTACAAAGGTTCCTTTGAGGAAACCTTTCACCGAAGATTTGCCGTGCTTTGCTACAGCTTTGAATGTCCACGGGCTTCGCAATAGATCAAAAGCATATCGATTTTCGCCAGGTTGGTGAAAGCCATTTGAGCTTCTTGTCAAAGTGACATAATTTTGAATTAAATGGCAACAAAAAAGTCTACTACGATTTTTTTTTCGACACATTTTTCAAAAAGTTCAGTGGCTCCCAAATTTTTTCTGAAAAACTTTTAGCCTTTTTTTCTCGAAAAATATCAATATTTGTATAAGGCATTATTGGCTCAATCGTTACCTTTTTGTGGAGTTCTACCACTGGTACAAATATCTGCACAACTTCAAAGTCACCCTGTAACTATCTTAGCTTTTTCGGGGATATCTTCGGGGGAATGATCCTGTAAAAATTCTTAAAACCGAGACACAACCGAGGATTAAATAAACTGTTTATAAAACGTAGTTTTAGTAACGGCAAGTGTGCTTACTCTGATGCTCTAATTAGGGAAAGTTTAATTTGTATTTTAAGTTTTTTTTTTCTAAACAATAAACCGTTGCTGATAGAATCAATTATACATAATGTATGCCTCTGGGGGAAAATACTATTTCTTCCTTTGTCATATAGATTACTTACATATTTTAATTACGAATTATTTGTAAACTATGGTGTTATTGGAGGTTTCTTATTTCGTGGAAAACTGTTAAATAAAAATGAAGAAAATACGTTAAAAGTACAGAAAATGCCTTCCTTTGGATAAAATTGTTATAATCAATAATAATTAATTTATTGGTAATTACAGTAATTAATAATTTATATCTTTAATTTTATTTTCATTCTTACAGTTGCAAGAAAGGGTCAAAATAAACAGATTTTGCTTTTTTTTAAATAATCCCTTGTGTACTTAATGCAATTAATAAATAGTTATTTGTACAACTAGTTATGAAAGTCATACTTTTTTTCATGAATTTGCAG
The DNA here is from genome assembly GCF_963966145.1 of Tenebrio molitor. Taxonomy (NCBI): domain Eukaryota; kingdom Metazoa; phylum Arthropoda; class Insecta; order Coleoptera; family Tenebrionidae; genus Tenebrio; species Tenebrio molitor. The sequence goes on from NC_091046.1 coordinate 3,260,780, forward strand.
TTTGATTAACGAGGGCGTAGCTCGAGTTAATCAAGCAAATAAGTGAAAAAAAGAAATTTTCATAACGTGTTGTACACACTATTTTTTTGCATATCGATGTAAGTTGAGAAATTTGGTCTAAAAGGATTTATGAAAAACTACAAAAAAAAAAAATAGGTATGCTTTGACAATCATCTCCAAGGAAATGGAATAAAAAAAAAGTACTATGTACTTTCACTACGATTTTTCGTATACAAAAGTGCTACTTTCACTACGATTTTTTATGTAAAAAAGTGCCACTTTCATTACGATATGCAAAAAATATCTTTGATTACATTTTTGGATTTCTAAACTACCCTGCTTTATTAGATAACTCTCCTTGGTGGACGAATTGTTTTCGAAATCATTTGCGACTCACGCTTTCGGGGACAATCACAGTTGCATATGCATTGTTCGAGTGATCATGTTAACATTGATTAAAAAAATAATTTGGCCAAGGGCGTCCACGAAAAAAATTTCTGCTTCCACACTTTAATAAATTTTAATTTTTTTTCATTGATAGGATGGACCATGTTTTTGACTGAATTGTAGTTGGAACGTCCCCAAAAAGTCACAAACGAGTGCTAAACACCAATTGCGAGTAATTTGAAAAGTATTCTACGATTTAATCACTTTCGCCAACCGAGAGAATAAAAATGGAATGCAACAACGAGAAATATGTACTTTCTTTCTTCAGTTGCTTTTTAGTGCTCGACGACACGAAATCAAAACTCAGCTCCGTTAATCACACCGGAAACCACTCTCAATCTGTTGCTTTGGCTTTAAAATTATAGCCCCCGTCACAACGTGACGTCTGTATTGTAGCGTCACGTGACCTAACATGGCCCCTCCCGCCATTAGCATGATTATTACCTTCCGATCGAGCTGTGCACTACATTTTTACATAGATAGGCGTCGTTGAAAGTGTTACAAAATGGAATGTTATGAAAATATGGGAAAAGCGGCAATCTTAATAAATAACAGTGACATGTGCGTGCGTCTTATTATACTCCTGCATGTACTCTTAAGTTTTTTTTTTAATTAGTGTCGCAACGTCGTAAAGTTGTCAGGTTGGCTTGTGACGACTTTAAAGAACGTGCCAGCGATTTACATGCAAAAACGTATCCACCAATTTTCTTGTGCCCGAAGACAGTCTCTCTAAAAATAATCACCCTCGAGCGTACAATGTTGTCGAGGTCCGACAGCATGTTGGAAGCCGAAACATGCACGAATCAAATCTAATCCCGAGTGATTAAGGCAAGATTACGATTTTGGGCGTTATCCCAACGTTTATAATTATTTCTGGTGTGAAAATAGATTTTGTCGGCGAGTTTTTGCGATATTCACCTCCAAAAAAGGTGAGACGAAGTTGCGGAGTTCCTCGCCACCATCCCCGCCGCCGCCGCCGCCACCGTTCGGGTTTATTTAAATTGCACCACTGCAGTACATTCCCGAGGCGAGGCGAGCAAAAAGAGTTGTGCCGCCAGCATTTCGCACCTCGCGATTTATTGCTAATTAAATCGGTAAAAATTATTTTTGTACGGGGCCCATGAAATCTTTTATTGGGGTAATCGGCGGCCGTAAAATAAATTTTCTTCCACTTTTAATATACACTGTAAACATATTAAAGAATAATAACCTGCAGGACTGTAAAGATTTTCATGTTTATTTTGTTAATGATGTACGTGTCAAAATACGCTATCCGGACGGCTTGGAGCACGTCCAACTTTTAAGGGCACATAAAATGGCCGAGGAAAGTGCAAGAAAATTATGGGACGGACCGCGACGCGGTTATAAACAGGGGTGTACAGGCGGAGGGTCTTGGCGCCGATTCGGCGACAACTGCGCAAAGATCTCGTACGAAAAAACATGTTCGCATTTTGAAAGACACTCGATCTGAGTACCGCGCACGGGGCTGAAACCACCCCCGACGCCACCCTGAGCGGTTCCGTCGTTAATTAGTCACGTAAAGTAGGGATTTATCGCGCGATTTCCCCGTTTTTTACCGATGCAAAATTTGCGGCTGTCGGCTGAGAGATAAAGGGAAAAAAGCCGACCGCAAACTTTCCCGTTCATAATCTGTTAGGGTGTGATAAGGGTGGGGGTTGTGTTTGCGAAAAGTTTCGGAGCTAGTTTTACGAGTTGATGATTTTTTTTTTCACGCTTGAGACCAAATATTTTTGTCGTCGTGACCGAATTAACGGCCGGTTTAGTTGAATTGTGAAAATCGATGCCCACATGATGCTAGTGGAGGTTTTTTTTTTTCACCTAAAATAATGAAACCTGACGTAATGAAATGGGAAATGTAAATTGACTTTCGAACAGGTTGAATAAATTAAAAGTGGGAGCGAAATTTGCAACAAAATAAAGTTAAAAATTGCAAGTTTAAATGAAATGGAGTATTAGAGAGAGAAATGAGACTTAACAGAAGCATTTTATCTGTCACAAAGTCAAGATATTTTGTTTATTTTAAATTAAAATTTAAATGATTTTAATTTAATTGTATTATGATCATAATTAATAAATCTCTATGCAGAAATTCAGACTAATCATAATTTAATGAAGTTAGGATTATTTAATATCATCCTTAGATTATTGTTATTTTAGAAAATAATATTTAAAGTAATTTTTCACGATATATTTTTATGCAAATTTTAAAAATTAATAACACCATGAACTGGATTTATACTGCACTCTGTATATCAAAAAATTGGAGGTTTGTTATTAAATAAAAGATTTAGTCAGCCGAAAAGTCTAATACAAATGTCGTACGGTAGGTATTTTACAGCGCTCAAACTAATTGGGCACTCGGCTTCGCCTCGTGGTAGTTTTCGCGCTATAAAATACCCCTACCGTACTGTAGAAAAAATCTACGCTCGTAATGTGCCCTAATGTTGTAACTGCAATTCCGTGCGAAGATTTGAACAGAAATGTAATATTTCAGAACTGACTTATTTAGTTATTTCCCATCCGACAGTCTTTAACTATTGAAAATAATAAAATTGTAACACGACATGGTTTTTTTTTGCTGACAAATCGACAACGGTTCAAAAAAATAATTACTAGGTAGACATATTTTAGTTTTGAAAAATGGTAGTTTTGCTAAAACGCTACCGGTGTGCACAGAGTTGCCAATAATAATTTCAAAATTAGTTTCACGGACTCATTGTTCGTGTGAGTATATAATAAATGAGCGAAAACATCAATTTACGACGCAGAGAACGTCCTTTGTCCCAGCAAAGCAAATCCTTCACTGACAATATTACATCAATTATCCCAACATGCGAACGTGTTATTAATTTTAATTTCATCGTGTTTCGAATCAAATCGAAATCGTTCCGCATTTCAACAGAACATCATCGTTCCGTAACATGCAAACCTTCAACTCCATTAAATTGTCGCGAAACTCGCTGGCACAAATGGGAAACTTTTAATTATTTCGCGTCTATCGGTGGAAACGCTATAGGACATGTCGGTCCGTCTGAAAACATTTTTTCCGCAGAGATAATGGCTCAAAGTGTCGAGTCTATCGGATGCAACACCTATTCAAAGCCAGAACAAAATGGATGGCCGGCCATTGTTGCAACTTGTTTTATTAAATCCACTTGCATGGACTAGTTCTGCAGGGGTGGTTTTGTCGTTTTGTTTCACGTAAACGCGCCAGATCTTCCGCTGGATGTGTATAAAGCAATTCCCTTCTACATTGTCTCATCGTACTTCGTCATCATGTGCCAAATTGAATCGAGCTCGAGAGATTTTATGACGTTCCAAAAGATCACCAATATATTTTAAGCAGAAAGTGTTGCACCTGTGAGGAAAAAAGTCAGCGGTAACGTATGGCGTGCCGCAAGGCGAGCTCTTGTCTCCGCTTTTATTTTTATCGAGTGAGTCACTTCACCGTTCAAATTTAAAACTTCCGGAGTACGCTCTCCTCTCCGAATGAAGTTTTTAAGCTAAAAAATTGAAACCAAACGAGTCCTCGGACAGGACAACTCTCCAAAGCATCGATCGCCGAAACACCGTCGGGGCTTTGCGGATTCAATTCTAACGGGGGCGGCGTCGCTCCCATAAATGTCCGGCCGGCCATTCACAAAAAAAAAATACAATTTTACCAGACGGTCCCATTTCCGTCCCGTCGTTTGTTTAATAGTGCTGTCGGCGGCGGGGACGGCGTCAAGCGGACAAAAGCTCAGGTGCAGGAGGAGATCTGTTGCGGTCTTCCGGCTGCTGCGAGGTCCGACAACGGGAGCGGCTGTTACGGGGGCGGTCCATTGTACGCCGGATATCGCCGTACGTTTCGGCCTAGACGTATATAGCGTGAATTATTTACGAAATATGTAAATGAGGGAGTGCGGGGGTGGCTTTTTAACACGCGCTCCAAGTTACGAGTCTTTTATTCGGATGATGGATTGCGTGCTATTTACCCGGCGGAAATTTGTTACACTGTCCCGTCTTGGGGGTGTATGTGTGTGTGCAATTAAAGGACCCGCAAGGATTCGGGGGCAGCGGAAAGTTCAAGGAATTAGTGTATTATTATCATCATCATCGTTATTATTTTATGACACGGTGCACAGATAATATTATATGTTTTGTCCACAATTCAGAAAAGGGGGTACGAAATTTTATGTCTTGTTCAAATTTTTCGTGGATTGATGGGGGCGGGGGTGGCGGTGGTGCGCGGGAGAAGGAGCAACCCCTCTCCGACAAACATCGAGAGGTCTGTTCGTATGAATAAAACAAAAACGGCGAACACGTCCCGCCCCCAGCTTCGCCGGTCGTAGATCATAAGTAAATACGATTATGGATAACAGGTTGGCAGCGGTGACGTCGAAGTGACAAGTGACGTTCAACGATGCGACCTAATCACAGACAGTGTTTTCGTTTGTCACGGGTCGCCGTCGATCCCCTCGTACCGGGACGTGTTTCGTGGAAAATGGATTAATCGCCGCCCCCTTTCGTCAGGGAATCCGGTTGTTGCTTTTTAAAAAGCAACCCGATCGCTGATTACACGAGACGTTAAAACACTCGCCTAATTAAAAATTAATCCAATTTCGTCGGCGTAGAGGGAACGAGTCCCTCTACGGACATGATGGTTAGTTATTCTTATTAAAATTTTTATAAGAGCGGCTTCACATTCCGTTGGATAAACGTCGAGGGAATAGCGCTGTGGCGAGGAGCACAACAATTAAAAAAAAAAATAGGGGAAAAAAGCAACACACTCGCAGGCCGAGAGAAAACGGCAACGGAGAGGTCGGCTTATACATTATTTAAAATTACCCGTGGGAGATTTATTAGCCGGCTAATTCAAACAAACACGCTTTCCCCCGAAAGGGAAACTATCGCCGATCCGGGTGAAAAATTCCGGGGACGTCGCGGTTAATCGGGGAGTGCGCTCCGGGTGGCGAACTCGTTCCGCATTCAATTACACAAATAATGATCGATGGGCGAAGAGCGGCGCGCCGAGAGGGCGTCCTTGCGCGGCTCCGTCGTAAAGCTGTCCGTCCCTACTTGGTTCTTCTCGTGGGCAGGTGCTTAAGCGCGGTTTATATTCGTTCGGGTCTTGCAATAATAACGATAAATAACGTGTTAAGGATTCGCCATGGTGCAAGAATAAATTATTGCCGAGTTGTTTGTCTATAGTTAGGATATGGGCCGGAGTGTTTATATTTAACATCAAGGTGTCTATTTTAATGCTGCAGATGACATGAATGCATTCCACTGCATTTGCTGCCACCGTAAAATTGAGTTTGTGCCAGGTATTGTGCACGTCAATTATTGTTCCGTCGAGGGGTTCATAATTTCGTCCCTTTCACGACGTTGCTCGGATGATGCATTGATGCGACTGAATGCACTAGGTGCCGGTGCTGTCCAGAAGAAGCGAGCGATTAATTCGGTGCTTCCTATCCCTCGATGGGGGAACGTGGTGGTGACGTGTAAAGATCCGGGACGTAAAAAAATGGTAGCGGAAAGAGGAAAGGCGTAATAGTTGTTGGGGATGGCGGTGTTCCGCTTCCCCAAATATTTCGTCGGGATTTGAAGAATCCTTTAATAAATTGACGCTTCCCGCGCACGAGATGAGTACCTGAGAATGTCTTACCTCCGCCATAGTTTTAATGGATTTCAGATCCCGACGCTGACGCAATCTCCTGAACTTTGTTCGGGCAAATGAGTTTAATATTTATGTTGGGTGGATGTCTCGTGTCGCGCTTAGTTTTGACATTTTATGCGGAGACAGTGGCGCCGCAAGATTCCGCTCCTGGATTCCGGAGTGATGAGTCGAAGTGTTTCTCGTTGGCGATAAATTCGCTCGATCGACGGTCATTTTTCCGTCATGTCGTAATTCTTGTCGGGCTCTTCGCGTTCTGTTTATTCGGAGCGCAACTAGGAGCTGAACGACCGCTTGTAATAATGTGTCATGTCTGCGATGTACATAAATTATGTTGTAAAAATAAAGGAAGAGGTTACGTGCAGAAAACGAAATACGGAAGGCACGGAAGTTTTTCACCAACTGATAAATACGCTGCACTATTCGGCATGGCGGCTGGCAAGGCAGCAAAATTAATTCTCTCCTGTAAAGGAGGTACCATAGAACTTATTAGAAATGTTTTACTTTGAAGGTCTGCCAAACGACAACCAAGAAAACCCTTAATCAAAACGGTAATTTTACGGACGAAAAGTAACTCTTTTCCGGACGCATTTTTTCGGACGTTGACCGTGGCGCCATCTCTTGGTCTCTTTAGTAAGTTAACAAAGTCGACAAAACCGAGTAAACCGATTGAAAACAAATGAATATTTGACAGTTACATTTAACCAAAGTATATTATTTGACCGAAAAAGTGTTGTATAGTTTATTTCTGGTGCTTATTTGATGCATAATCACATAATCGACAGCAACAGCGAAAGTGATGAGGAAATGTCTAATACAACAGCGAAAGTGATGAATAAATGTCCAATACGCAGTCGGATATCACAGATGATAATCCCAATAATTGTCCTGTCACCATAAATTATGTAAATAAACAAATATTGAAAATAGTCAATTTCTCAAGCTGATAAAAAATACATACTATTAAAAAATTGTTAATATGTGTTAATAAATTTATCTCAGCTGCGCCTCGGCCAGAAAACTCAGATTTGGACGAAAACCACTGGACCAATTGCCAAAATTCTTTCAGTGTTAGATGATTTAGTTCTTTAGGAGCGACATAAGCTAGGTCAGCAGACTATCACGCGAGAGGGGTAAGCCGAGAGCAAAATGTTGATTGAGCAAGGTGAACGAAGCATTACTTGTAGATATCTAATAAATTGTCGAGTTTTTGGAAAAAGATTATTATTTTTTCAGCAACTTTTTCTTAACTTGTATTACTTCTTACTATCACCTCAACCAAACTTTGGTAAGTTATTTTTTACCATTCCGTAGATTTCGTTCCAGCAGCGCTATTGTATGCAAATAATAAGGACAGAAACCTTAAAGCATCGTCTTTATTATATGCTTTCGGAATATCATCCATTTTCGCGCAATATTGCATTTCCTCATATACCCATGTTATTATTTTATCTTCTCAATTTCTTAAAATTGTGATTTGTTGACGTGATATTCTCCACTACAAAGATATTACAGGACGAGATGGGATTAGCCGTTTAATGCATCATCTTGCTGAATGCTTTTTAATAATTTTTATTCACAACAAAGGCCTTTCACTTTGGACATGCAGAGATACATTCAGTCAGTAATATTTTATCCAATCACTCAACTCTTTTAAAAATGCGTCTTGTTTCATCTAAATAAATTATCGGACGTTCCTCCAGACATTTTTGAATCTGAGTGATGTATTGCATTCTTATTTTAACCATGAGGTTTCCATTGTTACTACTCCACGCTTCATAACTAAATTATTTACTTCGTGAAGCGTCTGAATGTTTCACCTGAATAAGTAACATCATAATCCATCTCACTTATTTAAGTTGATAAGCTTGCCGTAGGTAGTTTCCACTGAAATAGGAAAAACGTGTTTCGACACACTTTTTTCTTTCACGTTTTGCTAATCTTTCGACAGTAATTTGCACTGATGTCCACACACAGGAAATTTTCACATCATCAAATCCTTGGACGTAAGATTCGAAATGGAAGCAATATATTTTTTGGTGTAATTCTCCAACTGTTTTTGTATTCGTGTGATGACGTAAGACGTAGATGTAATTTTTTTTTTCTAAATATAATTGCCATCTTGGAATAGGTAACAAATGAAGAGGGAAGAGGGAAGGTTGTTCTTCATGAAATGTGATTTTAACGTTTTGGATTTGAAAAAACCCAAAATGACATCTGCCATAATTTTTTGGCATTTTTTTTCGTCATCCAAGTGTGTCGCTTTAGATACTTCGAGCAGATGTTGGAAACGATTTTCTATGAATTTTTTCTTGGTATAGTCTTGGAGAAAGTATAGCCTTCAACTCGCGTATGATGGCTATTATTCACTTGGATGATTCCACCACTCGCCTACGGCTCGTGTTGCAATTTTCATCCTCTTTAATAATAACCATCATTATACGCTCATTGAAGAATTTCCTATTCTTCTAAATATAATTGCCATCTTCAAATAGGTAACAAATGAAGAAGAGTAATTATTTAATCATGTTATTTATTGACCACAAACAAATAAACATTGATTTTGACAGATATTTTTGAATCTGTTGTCTGCCTCTGTTGCTGGGGACGCTGTAAGAATATATTTGCTCTGGACCGCTAATTTGGCAGCAACGCCACTGCCTCTCTCCCGGAAATTCTCCACATACCTCTCAAGTCCTACTTTGATCCTGTTTCTTTGTAGAAACTCGTTTTTGTTTAGCATGCACGAAAAACGGAAACATCCGCAAACGGCCCACCGGTCCACAATTTTTAGATTCAATACATTCCAATCGGCCCTCCAATTCTACCTGGCGCTCCCAGCAGACCAAACTAGAAACTAATTTAAGTTTTGAAATCCGCTTTTCTTAGATTTATAGGAACAGATTCGGCCGCAAAATTCCATCCGACGCCATTATCGTGCGAACACAACGCGGAAAGGATCGAATTTTATCACCGTGGCGTGCCGGCATTATCCTGGCTTAAGAGTGCATCGAGCACTTTATAGCCCTGCCCGATAGTGTCCGTGAAACTATCGAAAAACCACCGAAAAAATTCCAAAGTCCCTTCGGACATTGTTTTAAATCGGTCGCAGATCTTGTCTATTCAAATCCGTGTTAAAAATGCCGACTGACGCCTTTCAATATCGAACCATTTCGGTTTATTTATCGTCAAATAAGATAAGCCGACGCGTCCTTTGTGACGGTTTCATTGTTAGATAACGGGACCCGATCTATTCTTTGTCTTCAATTTATCGGTTTCTAAAGCCACGTTCACGCGACGCTTTGTCGTTGCCGCCAAATTGCCAATGACGAAGCGATCGCGGCAAAGAGATCAAATGAAATCGCGAACAATCCAAAAGAACAACGAGAGCGCTGCGTATATATAAAACTGTTCCACACAATTCTTCTTGACTATTCTTCTCCATTGTTCTCTGCCTTTGTAAAGCTTTCTTCCAGTCGGTTACGCCTAGGATTCTCACATTTGCTGTCACTGCCTCCAGCCATTTCTTCTTTGGTCTCCTCTTTCCTCCTTCTCTTTCTAGCAACGATCTCTTCGCATGTCTATTATATTTCCTACCGATATATCCCAGCCACCTTATCCTTTGTGCTTCTATATGCTGCACCATACTGTTGTAGATCTTTTATCTCCTTATTTGTTTTTCGCTTCCATCTGCCATCTTCGGTTTTTGTCCTCTTAAATATTTTCCTCAACATCTTCTCCCTTTGCTCCTGTAACATCTTCAATTGCCGTAAGTAGTAGTTTTGTAGTTGATCTGCTCTTCCTAAATCCTCCTTGGTACTGGCCTATTAAGAAATCCAGAAGAAAGTACTCCACCCACTTCTTTAGTTTCTCTTCCACTTTTCCTATCAATTCCTCGTTCCTCTTTCTGACGTACGTCTGTCTTTCTTTTCTGTCGGGCCTCTCTAGATTTCTTTGCACCTTGGTAAAAGTTCCTTAGTTCTTTCTTGTTGTAGTTTTCTTCTATTTTCTGCATACTTGGTTTCGCTCTCTTCCTTGATTTCTCGTATCTTTTTTGGTTTTCCTTTCTCTCTATTTAGGACCATTAATCTTGCTTGGTTCCGTTCTTCTAGTGCTATTTTGCACTTTCCTTCATCATCTGATCCCATTCTCTCTGAATATCCTCTTCCTGGGGTCTTATTTCAAGTTTCTTTTCCACTCTACGTCTATTTTCTGTATTATTTCTTTTTTGAGAAGTTCCTCGGATTGTACTTTAGCGCCTTTTCTCTTCTTCCGCTGTAGCAGTTCTCGTTTCCATTTTGCTTATCCCTAACATGTGATTTTCAAACATGGGGCGAGATTAATCCGGCCTGGATGCCGTACCAGAGAGTGTGGTGGGTTCGGTAGCCAGCAAGATCTCCAGATTTGAATCTTGCGAGAAAAAATTGTAGTGGCATTAGGTAAAGGGTTGATGTAGTGTCACATCTTGAACGCGCCTCGTCCTCTCCATCTCCCTGAAATATTAACGAAAATCACGCGAAAAATAAGGAACACGTTTGATACGAAAACAAATGGCTTATTACGCAAATTACAGTTCATGCCAAAGCATCGTTACTGTTATGACCGATTCATCATGCGGCTTATTAAATCATGTAGGTTGGCATGCCTGCTGCAGACTACCCCGGTCGACTTTATCGCGGCTTACCCCCGTTTCGCAGGGCCTCTTGTTAACTGTGCAACATCGAGATCCGACGTCTAGACCAGACTATCTGTTTAGCATTGCAATGGGGCGCGTTCCCACGGAAGGGGTGCCAACTAGTTCCTGACACTTGGTGTGGATTTTTTATGGGCCGTGTTTATCCCCGCAGACCGCATCTATCTAGATAATTACGGATGATAATGACCGTCGAGCACGAAACCAAGCGAAAAAACCGCCGTTCCGGTCGAAAGAGCGACGACTTCATCGTTGGAACGCGACAAGGGTGAATCCCGGGGGTCCTGCGGGGGTTTTTTAATTGCCGGTGCACGCCCAAGACGAGACTGCCACAAGGATTCACGCACGCGAACTGTCATACGAATAATAAGGGTGTCGGAAAGGCGACCGTTCACTAATCTGTCTCGTGCGCATAGCACGGATCTTCCCCTACTAAATACATTCATCACATATGCGTTTGCTGTAAAGTAAGGCCAATGTCACGGCCGTGAGTAATGACTCTTTACTGCACGGGTTGCAAAATGTTATAAATGACGAGTTTGTGTAGGTTTTTTTTTAATCAAGCACAAGTAATAAAGGAATTTTGATATTGAAAATAAAAGGTGTCGACTTGCTTGCAATGGCTATTCTGCACTCACATGTCATCATATATCATTACACGCTCGTTGAATAATATATTATATTTCTACTATCTCAATAGAATTTAGGCATTTCCTCTCTCGTTTCACGATGTGAAAGTGTGATACAATAACATTGTTAAAACAGATTCCAGATATTTTCTTTAATGATCAATGTTGTTCTCAATGTGGAATGTGGTTTTAGCGTGTTGGATTTGAAAAATAACCCAAAATAGATCCAATTATGTCGCATTAGCTTCTTCGAGCATATGTTGGGAACGTTTCCTCAGAATCCATTCTGTAAAAATGAGACACAACCGGCACGGATAAAATAAACTGTACGTAAAACGCAGCCTTGGTAACGGCAAGTGTGCTTACTTTGATTCTCCGATTCCGAGAATGTTTGAATTAGACTCTAGAGGTTTTTTTTCTAAAAAATAAAAAGAAGGTAGTAAAAAAATATGTGTGGCTCTGGAGTAGTGTCATTTCCTCCCTTGGGTGATTACACTTCAGGAAGTGTTCTATTTTCCTCTCCTGTCGTACAAAAAACTATTGTTTACAAAGTATACAGGGTGTTTTTGAAATGCGTGCAGAAATTTTAATCAAGAGCTAATGGCTTCATGTAGAACTCGGAAAAAATATTTAAAAAATTCCATGTCAAAAAATATATGTAATGACATTTATTTTTTGAGCTACAATCTTTTAAATTGCTTTTAGTTTTCTACGTTGTCCTACAACCTCGTAGGTAAAATTTCGGCACGTTTTAAAAATACACCCTGTATATCATGTTTTATAAAATGCACTTGTAACTTGTCATTTTTCACTATATCTATTTAAATCCCAGAGATTGCCCAGTATTCATTAATACTTGAACATTTGATACTCAAAGTCGTTGAGAGATCCTGCAAAAATCTCTGATTCACAAGATTGTCCAAGCTCCCAGACGTCGAGAAGAAAATCGACAAGTTATTAAGCGACATACTTTCAAAAAGTAGAGAAAAAAAAAGTGTTGTTTTTTTATTATTAGAACTTTTCTACATTGCTGCTGGTAGCATCTTGACGAAGCTTGATCGAAGGTGCAGAACAATGTTTGAATTGATTTAAAAGAAAATGGAGATACTAGTTTATTTACTTCGACTATTCGACGAAGCATAAAGAAAACAATACGAAGCATTGGAGAAGAGGAATTAAAATAACGTGTGTGTTGATTCATATTTTGCTTCTTTCTTTCTACATTCGCATTTCAAATGCCGCACAGCAGCGGGGTCCAATCTACGACTAGCTTTTTGTTGTCGCAGGACTCTCACGACGAGCTTTCAATCGTGTGAAGCAATCCATGAATCCCGCGTCCTGCGAAGAATTCTTGGGCACGTGCACCGTCAAGCGCGGTTAAGCCCATCTCGCGATCCGGAAATAATAACAATTAATGAGTAACGAGCGTGAAAACGCGCTCTCGTTGGCGATTTAATTATCGTAAAATGTCGGGAACGGCGGGCAGGTGTTCATAACTGCGGCTTGTCAATGAATGATTCGGAGTTTATTTCGGTCGGGTGAAAAGCGGCCCCGTTTCCATCGCACTCTTCACCCGTCCTAGTTGGCGTTATCCGCAAAGCGGAGAACCAATTATAACCGTCATCCATAACGTGGCCAATAAAACTGTTCGCGCGAAAGATACACTCCTGAAATATGATATTTGCACTTATGGCGCCGTATATCTCGGTTACATGTGTTAGATTGTAATTTCACGCTTCCGGGCGCAAACGACTGCTCGCTCACCCAATTACGGCCCTGATTACGGCGATAATAAGGAATTTTTCTTTGCGTAAACGGGCGCTCGCCCCTCAACCGGCGTAACATCGGCGGGGACGGCCGCCCCCGGGACGAATCTTCCCCAGGATTAGAAGGGGGACGGCGAGTGTGCGGTGCCCAAATCGAAATCGTCACGAGTTCGCTGCTAATAGCGGAGCAGGCCGTGGCAGTTTCACGGCACGCTTGATTCGAATTGAATTTTAATGTCATCGCGCCCCGGAAATGGATAATTAATAACGCTCACTCTCCTGATTGGATCACGGACCGGGGGAGAGTTTTGTGTCGTCGTGTCGCGACTTTTCGGTCGACCGACGCAACAATTAATCGGGGGGACGGCGTCTAATTAATTTTAATTAGTCGCGATCAATTTCGCGCCGGAAAAAGTGAGGGTAATTGGGCGGACGTAAGGGAGAAGGTCGGAGAGCGGCGGCGGCGGCCCGAGAATAGAGGCTCAAAGGAAAGGGGTGGGTGAAGACGAGACGGGGTGCGTCGGTTTTCGAAAATTCCAAGAATCGGTGTGGAAGAATCATTCGTGAAAAGAAACGGCCGCGGAATTGGGTTTCGCGGTCGCGGAATTGGCTTTCGCGGTCGCGGAATTGGGTTTCGCGGTCGCGAAATAGGATTTCGCGGTGTGTTTTAGGTAGGTACGCGAAGTGCTCGTTTCGCGTACATTTGCGTAAAAGATGTTTTTCATTTGTTTGGACAAGGCTTTACATCAATAAATGCGTATTACGATTTTCAATTTGTCAAGAGCATGAATTGTGTCCTTTCTTAATAGCAAAAACTTTGAACTTTCAATTTGTGATGAAAAATAGAAGAAAGTTTCGCGGGAAGGTATGTCGGCTGGGTGGTTAGCATATTGCTTATAATCTCTCCCCGTCTGTCTTGATTTTCTTAAAGTTGTGCAGACTAAAAACCAACACTCGTTGAAAGTCGGTCCAATTAAGTGCGAGCTGGTCCGGAATTTCATTATGGCATACCTTTCGACCCGCGCCATCTCGCCCGGTAATAAATTATAATATCCGACAGAAACAAATAATATTTTCCAATACGGGCTAAGTTAGTCGCGTAAAATGCTAATGGCTCCCCATCGAAACGCATCTGTTGAGGAGGGCGAACGTGTACAGCTTCCCAAGACGATTACAATTACGTTTTGTTCATCGTTGGAGTTTATGCCGAGCTCAGGGTCGGCTTTAAAGGATCACTATCTCATAGGAAGGCGATATAAATTTATGAAACATCCGGAAGTCGAGATTTGCTCCCGGGTCACGAGGCCTCCTCCACGCAATTCCCGCTCCTCTTAACACCTATCGATGTGCACATAAACATGTTTACATTATTGGCCCGACCTGATCCCACTTCCGGACCGCGAGACGGCGAAAATTCCCCCTCCGCGTGATCGCTCTTAATCCTTCCAGGATTAGGACGATCCAGTAAGTATCCCGAACGCGAATCAAAAAATAATTAGTGTGACACGACGAGCATCTGAGCCGCACTCTTCCCTCGCCCGCTCCAGTCCGTAATTTTTCTTTTTGGGGATAGATGGGATTATAATACACTTTGAAAACTCCGGACAATCTATCATCTCGCGAAACGTTAAAGTTTTGTTATTCGAGCCACGTTGAAAAGCCATTAACTCGTTCTGCTTTGGAAGTGCCGGAGCTAGTTACCTTTCATTATCTTACATATTTCTCGGGATTACCTCCGAGATAGACGGCGAGATGTTAATTTCCAATATCTTTGTGTCTAACGACGGATTAACATCCGACGATGAACAATAAAACGGCTCTTTTGTCGCCGCTTCAAAGCAGACTGTTGCACCTCCGATCACGAGAATTCCATCACAAATCCGGACAAATTGTAGCGACCGATCGTGACAAGCGAACGGGACGTCGTTGATCAGACCGCACCGTCCCCGTCACGTGACCCAGCTTTGCCATATCGTCCGCTCAGAAATTCGGTGTCAAGTAATTATGTTTTATTAATCTCGAGGGGCCCTTCGAGAAGGTAGGGCGTAAGGGATTGTGCGTGTGTGCTGAGCCGGCCGTAAATTTCGACCAATGGCGTAGGCGCACGTCGTTTCCTTGTGTTGTTGGGGTTGTTTCGGATTCGATTAGTTTTTCGTCGGGCCCGAACAATTTCAATATTGACCATCTCTCGGCTCCCCTCGAGACTGCGCCTAATTAAATTACGTTTCAATTAGCATTTCGACTTTCCTAAATAATTTTGAAAGGGCGTCAGACGTTATTATCGCGCCATTTTGAAAATTAGTGACGCGATCCATTGTGCAGGGCAAGGCTTCCAAAGTCTGTCGTCTTTTAAATATCAAGCGATTTAAAGTTCAAACGAGAAGAGAGAAGGAAGAAAATATCTCGCGTAAATTAATTAATGAAGTAATTAATGATGCGTATAATTAAACTTACAACACGACGACATTTTATAAATTGGCCAAAAATAACATGACCAGCTGCAGCTCGAACAGCTCTCGTGATATCACATGATTTAGACACGGCGATAAATACATTTCGGCAGAATTAGAACTGACGTCCATCGCGAAGCTCGACCGGGCGCTTTGCACAGAAGAGGGCGAGGTGTCCAAAATTTACGATTTTTGGCGGTCTAATTGGACCGCGCGCATACCACAGACGTCGCGTTAGCTTTTATTACCCCACCAAAAACACGACTCGTCGCACTAAATCCCGACGAGAGGCCCTTAATCTCGATTAAATTTTTGGGCCATTACGCGCTTCGTTAAGTTTTAAGGGGGTGCGTAAGATACATTTTTTTTTCTGTCGGCGGCGTCTCGAGAGACGGGGCGGGAGCTGGGGCCCCGCCGATTTCCGTCGCAATAATTTAACAAAACGTTCAATACGTCAACGCTTCCGGAAAGTTACAAATCGGAAGTGGGCTGCGGTGGTCGTAAGTTGGCAGACATGATGAGGGGTAAGTGAACCGGAACCGCATCAGTATTCATGGCCGTCTTGTCGCTTGCAACTCGGACCAGTCGAACTTACAGGTCAACCGCTGTCAATGCTTGTCTCCCAACTAAATTGCTTCAGTTTGAGGGCATTTCGTTGTCCTTGGACGATTCGGGGACGCGTGTTCGACGAAAGGGGCGTCTGGGGTGGGAGCGGCGAAGAAGTCGGGTTCGAAACGCAGAGTGAAGGCTCACCTGGACGACAAATCGATGTTCTTGGCCAAGATTTACAAAGAAGTTGTTGCGATTGGTTTCGTTGTCTTTTAGACATGCAGCTGTCGAAGTTGGGACGATATTTTTTTCGATACAGTAACTGTCAAGTCATTTATCAGCAGTAAAAAGTAATCAAAGCGATTCGTCAATTAATTTTTTGAATTCACCACCTTCAAAATGACTGTACAAAATAATGTAATTTTGAACGTTATTGTTAGAAACAGGTACTGTAGCAGGTAGTCCTGCCTACTTTCTTTGTGAGAGGGGTGAAATCACCCACCCTTATTTAAGTCGAGATATAGCGGTAAAAACCAGAGTCTACCACTATCCTTGGTACTTAACACTTGTACATCAACATTTTGTCATACAATAAAGTTTTTAAGTAGTTATACAAAGACGACTATATCATTTGAACGGCTAATATCACCACCCAACAGTGATTAATCGTACATAATTTTGGTCCTTCGAGCCGGATGATTAAATCCATATCACACGACGGTCGTCTAGTGTAATAACAAGTGTAATACAACAACAATTCAAGAAACAGTTTCGACACCCAGAGGGCAGCAACGATTTCGTCACCTTCAGCAAGGGCAAAAGGGCAGCACGAATAGTCACCGAATTGGGTAGCAGCGAAGCGATCATCACTCAAGACATCAACAAAGGTTAGTGGCTCTCAATCCTTTCAATTTCCCTTCCAAACTACATTACTACGTACGACTTTTTCTATTGTTCCTAATTTCGCAAATTTTCATCTCGACCACGTAAATCAAATCAATCATTATGCCCGAGACATCCTTATTAGATGAATCAATTGCCAAATTAGAGGCTCTAAAAAGGAAAAGAACCTCATTAAAAGCTAGAATTACGCGTATTCAGAACTTTGTGTCTAATTTTCAATCAAATGATAATGATGTGTCTCCACTAGAAACTAGAAAAACATTCATCGAACAAATATTCAAAGAATATGACGAGGTACAGACTGAAATTGAATCACTCGATCTTTCATCAGAGGCGATTGAGACACAGACTCAGGACCGCGACGAAATTGATTTAAAGTATCTCGATGTATTATCATCAATTCAAACAAAAATTAGACAAACGACGCCTCCACCGCACACTGCGGCCACAGCGAATCCTAACGGTAGTTGTTCCAGCGCTAATTCACATTGCTCTAATCGTGATCAATCAATCAAATTGAATCTGCCAACTTTAAAGTTAAAATCTTTCACTGGTTGCTATAAGGAATGGTTGTCATTTCAAAATTCATTTAAATCCATTATTGAAGACGAAAACAACATGCTAAACAACTGTCAACGTTTCCAATATTTGCGATCATGTTTATCTGGTGAAGCTTTGCGAGCAGTCGAGTCATTAACGGTGTCATCAGAAAATTATAATGTAGCGTGGGATATCTTAAAGAAACGGTTCTGCAACAAACGGCTGATCGTTCACGATCACATAATAGCCATCACAAAGGCACCCCAAGTAATTAAAGCCTCGCATTCGTCACTTAGGTGTTTTTTAGATACGTTGAATTCAAATGTTGCCGCGTTAAGACAGCTAGAAGTACCAATTGATACTTGGCACGCTCTTCTAGTCGTAATAATTGTGGACAAATTAGACGACAATCTTGCAAGAGAATGGCAGGCTACATTAACCGACGAGGTTCCAACTTACGGTCAAACGATCGAATTTTTAGAAAGGAAATGTCAGTTGTTGGAATCCTTAAATCTATTGCACCCCAAATCGAACGTCAATCCGAATCACAATAATGCAAAAACCAATATGTCACAAAAACGAAGCACTACATCTTATGTTGCCACAAACAAACTACATTGTACATTTTGTAAAAATGACGATCATACAATCTTTCAGTGCAATGAATTTACAAAATTAAATGTAGAGGAAAGAAACGCTCAAGCTCGAAACCTGAAGTTATGTCTTAATTGTCTAAGAACCAATCATTTTGTTAACAACTGTCAGTCCAAATTCAAATGCCGTAAATGCAATCAAAGCCACAATACGCTGCTTCACAAAGAAAGACAAATCACGCAAACCAATGAAACACCAGCACAGGTAGAAAGTTTAAACGCTCATTCTATGAGGTCCCAATCATCAATTATTTTGTTATCAACCGCGATCGTTCTCATAGAAGATCGTAATAATAAGTCACATAAATGTAGAGCTCTCCTGGATGCAGGGTCCATGAACAGTTATATTACGTCATCATTTTCCAAAAAATTACGTCTACAGCAGAAAGCCGTAAATATAACCGTTGGCGGAATTGGTCAAATTTCGACGAACATCAAACAGGCCGTCCAGGTAAACATCAAGTCTCAGTACAATAAGTTTTCGGCGAACTTAAGTTGTTTTGTTCTGGAAAAAATAACCGAAAATCTTCCCCTGGTGACCATAAACATGTCTGCAATAAATATTCCAAAGGAATTACAGCTAGCCGATCCGAAATTCTTAGAAACTGCACCAGTAGACTTACTTATCGGGGCTGATTTGTTTTGGAACCTTTTATGTCAAGACCGCAAGGAAATAACAATGAAGAACCATAACAAACTAATGCTGCAAAATACCCATTTAGGTTTCATTGCGGGTGGGTCACTAAATATGAACAATAACAATAGCTCAAGCACCTGCTCGCTTTCTCTAACGTCGGTAAGCGACATTTTAGAGAACCAGATGCAAAAATTCTTCGAACTAGAACAATGCAGCAACCCTTCCGAACAAAAATGCTTTTCAAATGAAGAGATTATGTGCGAGCAACATTTTATTCAAAATACGTGCAGACAAACAAACGGAAAGTTTCTTGTTAAACTGCCATTAAAAAATGATCCTCCAATTCTCAAGTCAAACCGCGATAGTGCTGTAAAGTTTTTTAACAATCTGGAACGAAACCTAAACAAAAGGCCTACACTAAAATCAGATTATGTGCAATTCATGCGGGATTACATCTCTTTGGGTCACATGGAGGAAGTTCCGGGTTGCGAATTAAATAAACCGAACTGTACATATTTGCCCCATCACGCGGTACTCAAGGATTCTACATCGACCAAGTTAAGAGTTGTTTTTAACGCGTCATTTCGCTGAGCTGATGCATTAAGTCTAAATGACAATCTTATGGCAGGACCTACAATCCAGCCAGAGCTTTTTGCAATTTTGTTGAGATTCAGAACTTTTAAATACGTCGTAAACGGGGACATAGCTAAAATGTACCGTATGATAGAAATACATCCCGATCACAGTGACTATCAACGAATTGTTTGGCGCGAGAACACCGAAGATCCGCTAAAAACGTATAGATTAACCACTCTAACCTACGGTACAAAACCGGCCAGTTTTCTAGCAACAAGATGTCTTAAAGAACTAGCTCTTCAAAACGTAAATCAGTACCCGGAAGCCGCTAAAGCAATTCAACAGGATTTTTACGTAGACGATCTTCTGACGGGAGGAGACTCACTTGAAAACCTAATCACTTTACGAGATCAAATAATTCAAATTTTAGCTCATGGTGGTTTCTTATTACGTAAATGGGCCGCCAATCATCCTGCATTAATTCCAGATAGTCACGAGCCTAATCTCAACGTCAGTTTCGATGAGGATGCTTACACTAAAACGTTAGGGCTTTTTTGGAATCCTAATCACGATTCGTTACGCTATCAGGTAAAACAGTGCGACATTCCGAAAAGACTAACAAAACGCGAAATCCTGTCTAAAACTGCCCAGGTATTCGATCCATTGGGTCTTGTGGCGCCAGTAGTAGTAAAAGCAAAAATAATCCTTCAACAGTGCTGGAGTTTGAAAATTGGATGGGACGATCTATTACCTGAAACTATTTATTGTGCATGGGTTAAGATCTTGCAAGAACTCGCTCACTTAAACGAAATCGAAATTCCCAGAAACATAATAAAATCAAGCCCCGTACAGGTGCAACTACATGGTTTTGGTGACGCATCACAAATCGCATATGGCGCTGCTGTCTATCTAAGAACAACTGATCATAGTGGCAATCATCAAGTTCACTTAATTTGCGCTAAATCTCGTGTGGCTCCTCTTCGCGCTGTTACGTTACCACGCTTGGAGCTGTGTGCCGCCTTAACGTTGTCGCGATTATTTAATACAGTTTTACGAACGATAAATGTCAAAATTGATCAGCAATTTCTCTGGACAGATTCCACAGTCGTTCTGGCATGGATAAACGCTACATCTTCAAACTTACAAACATTTGTAGGAAATCGAGTTTCCGAAATTCAAACGCTAACGGATGCGAAAGATTGGTATCATGTCAAAAGCGAAAGTAACCCTGCGGATGTACTAAGCCGAGGTGCTTTACCTGGTCAACTCAAAACTAATAAACTGTGGTGGAACGGTCCTGATTGGCTGTCAGAAAACAACGACACTTGGCCCGTATCTAACGTAAATCTTTCGGATATTGAAATTCCAGAACGGCGAACTGTCACTCTGACCAATATTCATTCTCGCGAAAGACAACTACCGCTTCTTACAAAATTTTCAAATTACAAAAAAACTGAACGCGTAATGTCATGGGTATTACGGTTCATCAACAATTGTAGGAAGCCAAACCAAAGGCAAATCTCTAGTTCTTTAACATGTGAAGAATTAAAAGATTCCATGAAGGCCATCATGCGTTTAATTCAAGAAGTTGCATTCAACGATGAATTAGCTTGCCTTAAACAAAACAAACCGATTAACAAGAAATCACGTTTACTGTGCTTAAATATTTTTCTCGACAAGAATGATAATTTAATTCGCGCGGGAGGTAGGTTGCAAAACTCATCCTTAACTTACGATGTCAAACATCCCATCGTGCTACCAAACGATCACCATTTGATTAAGGCATTAGTCAAACACGTGCACATTGAGCAACTGCACGCTGGTGTTCAGGGAACTTTAGCCGCGTTACGTCAAAATTTTTGGATAATTTCTCCACGCAGTGTGGTACGCAAGATTTTGCACCAGTGTTTGCAATGTTTTAAAGTCAAACCAAGCGTTATGTATCCTATTATGGGTAATTTGCCCAAATCCCGTGTCGAACCAACCAGACCATTTTCAATCAGTGGCGTAGATTATGCCGGGCCTATTTACATCAAGGAATGTCGTGGTCGCAGTAAGCGTACTGTGAAGGCATATATTTGCGTCTTTGTCTGTTTTTCAACTAAAGCCGTTCATTTAGAACTAGTTGGTGACTTAACGACTCAAACCTTTTTGAATGCGCTAAAACGCTTCATATCAAGACGTGGTCATGTGTACCATCTTTATTCGGACAATGCTACAAATTTCGTTGGCGCCAATAGAGAATTACTGGAACTAAGAACATTTCTAAAGTCAGCTTCATTTAGTCAAATTACAGAAAATCTGGCTAATAAGGGTATCTCGTGGCATTTCATTCCCCCCAGATCCCCGCACATGGGCGGTATTTGGGAAATAAACGTAAAATCCATTAAAGGTCATTTAAAGAGAACAATTGGAGAAGTCGTGCTTTCCTACGAAGAATTGTATACCCTGTTAACAAGAATTGAAGCAGTCCTAAACTCCAGACCTTTGTGTCCCTTGAGTAACGATCCTAATGACCTTAATCCCATAACCCCTGGTCACTTCCTCATCGGAGAGCCATTAACTTCTATAAGCGAAAGAGATCTTACGACGACGAGGATCAACCGATTGACGCAATGGCAAAGAGTGGAACAGATGAGGCAGCACTTTTGGCACCGCTGGCAAAGGGAGTACCTTGTTCAAAACATCAATCGTTCCAAGCAGCTCCGTGGTTCCGGTTCCAGACCGTCTACCCCCGCCTTGGAAGTTGGTTCCATGGTGATTCTAGTTGAGGACAACACGCCGCCACTACAATGGAAATTGGGACGCATCGTAGAACTTCATCCCGGAAGTGACGGTGTTGTGCGCGTAGTGTCCGTAAAGACTGTCAATGGCATCTTCAAAAGAGCCACGCGAAAGGTGTGCGTTCTGCCAGCGAATGAATAGACTATGTTTGTAAATATTTGTTATAATTATGCATTAACCCCTTTTTTACAATTGACTTCAATGTTTGTATTTTTTAATGTTTTTTGTCATGTTTATTATGTAACAATCCTTTTTCTAATAACCATGTTCGATCTTTGCTAATTCCAATATTTTTGAAGTCCGTGCCTTCAAGGGGGGCGGTATATGTACAAAATAATGTAATTTTGAACGTTATTGTTAGAAACAGGTACTGTAGCAGGTAGTCCTGCCTACTTTCTTTGTGAGAGGGGTGAAATCACCCACCCTTATTTAAGTCGAGATATAGCGGTAAAAACCAGAGTCTACCACTATCCTTGGTACTTAACACTTGTACATCAACATTTTGTCATACAATAAAGTTTTTAAGTAGTTATACAAAGACGACTATATCATTTGAACGGCTAATATGACCACCCAACAGTGATTAATCGTTCAATGACATTTCGTGACCGCAATAGTCAACCGCGAACGTCGATTTCGCGCACTAGTGCTTCAAAATCATCCAAAAATCAAACTTCTCGTTCGTGTGAAAAGTACTACTTTATGCACTTGTTGTATAAATTAATATTTTTTCGTTTCCGTCAAAAATTTCATGTGCTTTTCACAGGTTCAAGTGTGGTGAATTCAAACCCGACAGCAGTATTCTAGTTCTATCATGTGCAGTTTTCGAGGAATCAAGGTTAATTTATATGAGAAAATCTTAGGGCGATGACATAAGAATTTTGTTTTAATATTTCGCAAATCTGCAGTAAAATTAAAATATAATTTGAAATAAATCTATACCCAGGTATTTACTTTTCTTTTTAAATAAAAATTAATACTTACAATTTTCTTTTTCTACTCCTATTGTACAATACTGTAATTATTAAAGTGTTTTTCATTAGATAATGACAGGGTTCATCAGCTCATTACCCATGGCTCGTTGAAAAATGATCTCAAAATTTTAATGCAATGGTATCAAGTAGGAATACAAAGTAATAATTGTCAAACGTTAGTTTCAGTTTGTCTAATAATGAAACTTATTTATCAATTCCTCTTCATTGCCGTAGAAAAAGTATAGCATTCTACTCGGATGAATTACGTCACTCGCCTTTGGCTCGTGACACAAAATCATCCTCACGAGTAATAACCATCATTCTCCGCTCGTTGAATAATTTGTATGTATTACTATTGTTCCCTTGTGTATTGATGTAATGGTCTCCGAATAAAAAACAAAATATTGGGACAGAAATTACTTAAACGCAAAACGAAAATTTTGTTTATGTTTATGATGTTGTTATTATTGCAATTATTTCATTTATCCCATTAACAGAACTGCAAATAAAGGAATGTTAAGTTTATTTACCAACAATTTTTAATTTTAATATCTAAAAATGTTTTCAGGTATTTTGACAACACAGAAAATTGAAAGTTGCCGTGCTATATATTTTTTTTTAAACAAAATAGAGATGCAGCGACAGCATTTAAGTTATTACCTAATTCAAATAACAGAAGATATTACATAATTATTATCGATGACTTTAGATTCTAAATTAATTTAAACAAAATAAGTGTTTTGTGTGCAGATAATGATGTACATTTTTTTTTGTACTTTTAAATTTTGTTGTTTGTCCCTCGAGTGTTGTTTTCCTGTTCGCCCCAGTGTGAGTACTTGGGTGTGATGTACTGAATAAATTAGGCGCATTTTTTGTCGGATATTTGTAGTAGAAAAGGACGGCGCCACGTTTTGAGTTATGCGTTTAATGGGCGCAGTCGTCAACAGAGAATTATTAAATCCCTGCCAGTTTATCACTGTACAGAAATGATGACAAAATCGTTTAATTTTTCACACTATAATCCCCGCAGGCCACGGAGACGGCTTTTTGCCAAACTATGAGGCGTCGGGTTTATTTTATTCGGCATTTTTCATCGTTTTTATTTCAATACATCAACATCTCGAGCGTGATTCCAAAGACAGATTACTTTGGCGCACAAAAAAAATCAAAGCAAAACCTCCCACGCACGTAAACAGCTGTTCGCGGTTGTTTTGTAAGACCTTCTTAGCGCTTTTGGCGAAAAAAATCCACATTATTCAATCTGGGAGAGCGTTTTGAACGAGAACATTCGGTTATGGGTCTGAAATTCGTAGCCGAAAGTGCTTTGTCGAAGCGATCCGGATTGTTTGAATCGGTTTACGTTGATGTTTCTGTTCTATTAGGAAAATTTAAACGGCATGAAATGCGCATTAATCATCGAAAGTTCGCGTGTGGATAAATAGCCTTTTAACAGAGTAATAAACAAAATGATAAATTATTCGGAAAGGAAGTTGAAGCGAGTTGCATCAGGCTCCGCGCAGCAGACTTTCCATTCTAATAACGAGTCGTCCTGCACACTCACTTCGCAACTTCATGAATAAAGAAGTGAAAAATCGGAAGAGAAGGCGAGCACGTTGCAGATATTCAAATAAATAAGCACGGTATCGGCGATGAGCGTGCGTTCATGGGGATGGAGAGGGCTCCGGCGGATGATAACGAAATGTCAGGACTGCGCCAGGACATTACTCAACAAGAGCATTAAAATAAAAAAGTGCAAGAAACTTTTGAAGCCACCAAATGGATTTCGGAGAAGAGGGATTCTGTGTCTGAAGCGCCTGCAAAAACTGCTGACTCGGTTTTATTTTTTCCCGCTCGATTATTAAGCTCCACCGTTTTCGGATTCTCGCCCCGATCGCGATTTCCAGGAGCACCTGGAGCGAGGAGCTGGACGCGTCATCTCGCGCCCGTCTTTACATTAACTTTTGATGATCCGCTCCAGATTAAGGATGATCCGGAGGGAGCGAGTTTTCGGGTTTTCCAGTTATGAATTAAACAAGGACGGCGTCGGGGTTATCCCCGGCTAGATTGCGTTGTTTAGAAAAATTTGCCGATACGATTGTGAATAATGGATGTGGGGGCGGTGCAAATATGAAACGTGCTTCAGAGCAAAGCCACCGGTCCGCCGAAGAATGCACAAATGTTCTTCGTACATGTTCGAAAACTGAAACTGACTGTTGGTGACGGAAGTTTATCTTGAGAAACTAGAACGTCTGTATCCATAGTTACCAGTGGGTGAAAGTTTCTCTTTCGTTCACTTCACTTTCGCTCATTGTTTTTCGTTCACTGTCTTTCACTCACTGGTTTTCATTCACTCGTAAATTTTTCCAATTCTTTCTGCTAACCTAATTTTGATTTTTTAGTCAACATTTGGTACCTCGCGGCACTTGCCTCTTCCAGGATATAATCAGGAACATATAATTCTTCATCATCCGCTTCCACAATTTCCACAAAGTACACACAACCACTTTATTGACGTTATAGAACTTTGTTTATTTTGTTTTTTTTTCCATAGCAACAGATCCGTCCAAAAATTTGTATTTATTTACATTTTTCAGTACAAAGTTAGAGACACAATTTCTAAGGAGGTATCGAACAAAACTAAATACAGCACTAGAGAGTAAGGTCGCTTTCGTTCACTTGCACTCAGCTCCGCTTCGAACACGCAATTCGCGTGAACGAAAGCTTTGCCTTCCTCACTGTTACTGTAAGTAGCTATTTTCATCTACTTCAACAGAAAGTTGGCAAAGAACGCTATTCTCTCCCAAGGGAGTAAAAGTAAAAGAGTCAGGTTTACGTTCGAAGAAATTAGTCAAAAAATGACTTTCTGGATCATGAAGAAAATCACAATTTATTTAGTAAAATTAATCGCACTGTATTGTTAACACTGATTCCAGAGATCTTCGTTGATCGTCAGCGTTGCTTGAAAAATAAATCAAAACGACATGCTCCCTATTTTTTTCCTTTCATTTTTTTTGGTCATCCGTATTCTTGCTTCCTCCATGTTTTTTCTCGCAATAAATCTCATTATACTGCTTAATCCCCTTCGAAGATATTTATCGAAATGCATTCTTCTAGGATTCGTAAAAAAGTGACACAACCACCAAAGATAAAATAAACTGTTTATGAAAGATAACTTTGATAATGGCAAATGTGCTTACTCTGATGCTCTAATTTTGAAAAAGTTGAATTTAAATTTCATGGGTTACATGTATTACCTCTGGAGTAAAATATTATTTTCTCCCCTGGGCGATTACTGCTACTTTACCCGCGGGAGGAAATACACTTTTATACCTTGTCATACAAATAACTGTTGTGTTTTGTCGTGAATTATTCAACACATTGCCATAATAAAAAAATATGTCTTTGCATTTCGCTGGGAATAAATTGCAAGTAATTTTTTTTACTTCTGGCTGCAGCTTGTTAATTGGAGAATTGTGAATCACATTCTTCATATGGTTTAGAGCAACGGTGGCCAACCTTTTTGTTCTCGAGTGCCACTTTATTTGACTAAAAATATTTGACGTGCCCTTTTTTCATTTCTTTTTCATTCTTCTGAAAGATAATGCATATGTACCCTACTAAGTCATCTGAATCGAATTACAGGAAAAAAGTTTTTACTTCGCGTAAGTATTATGATGAGATCATGACCGCGTGCCAATAGTGGCACGCGTGCCGCGGGTTGGCCACCGTTGGTTTAAGAGCATTCTCGATAACAAAAACTTAACGTAAATACATAAATCATGTTTCCACATCACATTTTTAAGATAAAATAGTATTATGTATATCATTCAGAGTAGAAGGTCTTTTTGTGCTTCGCCCAGTTGCGACCTCGACTTCGTCTCGTTCTTCAAACTTTGGGCTTAGCACAAAAAGACTGACTCCTACTCTTAATGATATAATCTACTATCAAAAGAAAAAATATATTAACCCACTTCTGATCAATTAATATTGAGCTTTTCACTTCTCTGTCAGGATCCAGTGAAACTCAAACTTCAATTAAGGTGTAAGGCGTATCGGAGAAAATGCAATCAAAGACTTGTTTCCTTCACAAACTTTAATTCTGAACTGTCCCATATACACAAAAATCTCCCACTTTATAGGCGGGCCATTACAAAACTTGAGACCCTTCGTTGGGGTCGATCTCATGCAAAAAAAAAACTAATTAAGACAGCTGCAATTACCTAATCCTAAGAATGCACCAAAGTCCGCAACATCTGGACAATAATCCATAACCTACCAACTAGCATAAAATCAAGTTCGGTTCCTTTACACCCTCAACGTGGTGTAAATGAAGCAGAACGACACATACAGAAAAAAGCGGGGTAGCTAATTCGGGGTCAAACGCCGGGGTCATGCAGCTGTGTTATTTTTTCTTAATTCTAAAAAATATTGTAACACTACTATTATTAATATATGAAACCAAATAGTTCTGCGCAGTAGAAAGTTCACTTGATCCATTGCGTCCTGGATATGACAGAATAATTCTACACCAAATCTCCTCCAACTGTCTAATCCACTTCGATGTTAGTTTGTGGAGCATATTACGCGTTTTCTATTTGTAGTTCAAATATGTACGCTTATTTTCCAAATGAAATTTGGTTTTAGCAATAAAGTGTATTTGGTGTGAGGGAATCAATAAAGTGTTGCAGTCGTGATTATGTTGTTCTCTTTAAATTTCTTATGGCTATCCGGTCCGTTCATATTTCGCGGATAATTTTAGAACCGATACGAGTTTCATCTGGTTCGAGTTTTTGTGCGCCCTTCAATAAATGGAATTGGTAAAAGTCGAAAGATGCTGAAATGTAGAATGAGACACGGTCACGGATATTGAAATGTGTATTTTTTCTTGGAGTATTTTGTTTATCGAGTTTGCGGAGAGAAGATGCGAGCTCCGTTCATCTCGAATTGATAAATCCGGGCATCGCAGGAAGATTTAATGTCGACGAGATGAGGGAATTAAGGCCGTTCCACACGTACTTTGTACGTATAAAACGGAGCCCAGGAACCGAGTCCACTTCCATAGGCTTTCTTCCGTTAATGCAGTACTCGTGTAGGGATGTTAAAATCGCCTTTGGGCCGTCACCAGGACGACTCCGTTACACTTCACACGTACCTAAAACCTTTTTATGTATAACCGCGTCCATTTCCAAAGCTTCCCGGTATTCAAGTATTTATCTTGGAGGATTTTTTCCGAGCCTGTATTCCGAAGGCGTTTTAATACAGTTTAGAACGACTCACTTCCACCGGACTGAATATAAAAATAAATTGCCGGAGAGAGCTCACATTCTAATTTCCGGTCAGCGAGAGGAGCTTTTTCCACCGCCAGACAAACGTAATTCCACGACGCAAATTCACAACGGATCCAGGAGTTCGGCCCGGAATTATCGTCACATTTTTTAAAGACTCGCCGAGAGCTTTTCGACTAGTTCCAGGTGGATCTGGAAATTGGGAATGAAGAGCTCAATCCGGCCGTCTTCCGGGAATTCGTTCCAGTTTGTTGAAATATTTTAATTTTCAACGGCGCCATGTTTGATTCTCGGCCCATTAAATTTGATTTTCGCCCAACTCGACGGCTGTCCAACTTTTAAGGCTCTTAATTATGCGACCTTGACAACTCCGAAAATTAAACTTTTCCAACTTTCGGGACCCGATAAATTCTGTTTCTGGGTTAGGAGTTTGTCGTCATTTTTTTATTTTAATTTCCCCGAGCTGCGAACTCACTCCGGCTAAGTGTGCACAGGCAATTATTAATTTTGGCAAATTTTCAGATGTCGTTAAGGCAGATTCATTACTTCACTTTTCGCCACCTCAAATTTACTCAAACAATAATTGTTGCGGAGATAAATTTTGTGAACGTGGCGGTGTTTGCACATCTGGGCCTTGGGTTGGTTAAATATTGAAGTTTTGGCGCTCTCTTGCGGAGTTGCGACTTCTGATAAGCTACAGGGTGATCGGTGGATAATAACGTTTGTTTTCCCAGTAGCGTCGACATTTTGCGTGCGAGACGGGACGAGTGGTGGCGCAACACATAATAACGTAATTTTGCAGAAATAAAATGGTTACGACCGCCATTATTACACCATTTCAAAGTGCGCTCCAGACCCTCGTAATTATTATATTACAGGGTCAGCTTTTACGGTTCGAATGTAAGCAGAGGAACTTTGTAAGGTCGTAGGTGGAGGGTTGGCCGCCCCCGAAAAAACTGTCGTTTTTGTTGAGCCGAAAAAGCTCGCAACAGATTTGCGAGAACTGTGTTTTGTGCGAACAAAGTGATCTGTTTAAAACAAGCCAACAAAACAAATGCGTTTAACCGAAACGTATGCGCAAACAGTTCGAAATGTATTTCATTCCGACAAGTGCTCCTTTCTTTGAACCAATTCAATTTGTAAGTAAACATTTCCCCGATTCGCGCGTGTTGTTGTATCGACGGCCGATCGAGAAGTCGCCATTAATCCGCCGCCGCCACCGCCGGTTCAGCTTGCATATTTAAAGTGGGTGGCGCGAGTCAGGTAGCTAGCTGCAGATTAGTAAATGAAGCAGTAATTCACACTAGTACCGGCGGTTTACTTAATCCTTACAATGGTAGATGAAATATGCGCCCTCAGAAAGCCGGCAAGTGATTGCAATTCTGCTAATGTAGCGGGGGTTATTTATTACCGAACTGAAGATATTTCGAATGGATACGCGAAACGGCAAGTTTTATTGCCGACACGAGTCTCCAATTTAATTGCACACACAGGGTGGCCCGTCGTTTATCTGCCACTTTCGGAATTACGCTCCTCATAATTAAGGCAAAGCGACGGTTTTATCGCGGCAAAAATCTCACCAATCTTTCATCGAGAAGTGAGCTTGCCGATCGGAGTCGCTGGAGTGGAATGGTGTGCGTGTGACGGATACAGCTTGACAAAAACAGCTTGGCACATGAAATGCGCAGAGAAAGTGTCTGCAAGACAAGGATATGGCTAGGGTTGTAGGTACTGAGGCACGGTTCACAACAAGCCGCAGTCTCCGCAGAAGGAGACCGCCAATACTGACGTGAGAGCGCGAGAGCTCCCGTTCATACGTACGTTCCTCAGTACCAGGGTACCGGGGTTAACTCATAACCATTTGCCCAGCCACGTATGATCTGTGCATTTGGTTGTCACCACCAGTCATCCCGACAGGATGCGCCCGAAAACAACGGCATCGCCGTGTCATGAGCCAAAGGTGTCCCACCCGAACCTAGTTCGGTACTCAGGAATTATACCATGGTATCTGCCAGAGGTTTTACATATTGATGGTATTGATTTCATAGCCCAGGTTGTCCACACCTGGTAACTGCATCTCCATCACCTAATTCACTGCACCACTCCAGGGCCACAAATTATTCACCTCCCCTCACTCTCGTACATCTCAAACAGCTCCGTTCGGTTTCAGCTGCCAAGCTTCACTGTCACCCGCGAGCCAAGGACTTTTCAAATATAATTTATGAGCCACATGTTTGGGTGGAAGGGGTAGTTTTTCTGTTGCGTTTTAAAAATTCGCTTACAGATGATTTCTCAGAAATGAAAATATTTGTTTAATGGGGAGTATATATTATAATAACATAAGTACATAACATTTTAGTTTTACAATACAAACATTTCCGATAATAATGCGGAATCTGGAAAAGTGCCCTGAATGCTTGCAGCGTTTCCACGTTGAATGGCAAGGGAAATCCTCTCGAAATGGAATTTCTTTGATTTTGAATCGCCTGATTCCGCAATAAGTTGGTTTCCGATGAAATTAATGAAATCGATGGCTTCTTTGCACCAAGGGCCTAAGGTTTCAAACGCTAAACCTTTAAATGCGTAATTTGGCCAAATAAATTGAACTATATTTGCTATGTTTGCTGCAAGCCATTTCAGCGGCAAAACTTGAAACTTCAGAAGTTTTCAAAACGTAACTATCTGCAAGTGTATCTACAATAGTAACATCCCAAACTAAACCTTTAATCCATGGTACTAAAGTCATCCCATCTGGGCGTTTTCCATCATCCCGAGACAGTCCGTTTGGTTCTAAAGTTGAATTAACATGAATAGAAGTCAAAGACCGGTTGATAATAGAATTAATTTCAGTGTGTCTGGAAAATCTACCACTGCTTTTTGAACAACTTAGACCGTGGATGCCAATTTCGTCAACTTTCGCATTGCATTTGCAAATGCGATGTGTACAAAGATTACAACCCAATCGTAAACCAATACAAACTTGGAAGGAAGTGTTATCTAAAACAGTACCAATATTAGGAAAAGGTATTGCATGTAACCAAGATCCTGATTCTCTGCATTGCGAAGCCTTAAAACGAGTCTCTAGGTGAATTAAAGATTAAGTCATTGGCAATTATTCGTTTGATATTGATATTATCCCAATTCTTCTGAAATTGTGGGATTGTTGGTCTTTCGTTTTCATTTTCTACATTCCAGACTGCTAAAGCTTCATCATAATGGTGAATAATAAGTTCATTATGCTTTGAATTTAGTAATAGAGAAACAAGCTTTTCAACACAATGAATTGAAGATAGGAAAGCAGGGAGGCAAATATCGGAAATGCGGCGAATTCCCAGTCCACCAAATCTAATCGGTAAAGTGGACTGACACCATTGTAAATCAGTTAAATGTAAATTAAGTATTCTTTCTAAAGAAAACTTTAAAGAAGAATCAATTGAATTAACATAATTCGAAAATTTCCAAAATGGAGTTGTTCTTAATAAAAAATTAAATTTTGGTATGAAAAGTTCTTGATTAAAGTATAAGACACGTGTCTGCTAAGAAGTTCAGCTTTGTTTAAAAGATTTTCAACTGTAATTATAGTTTTTTCGACAGTGTTTGTGAAACCTTGGTCAAAGATTGGAGAGCCTAAAAAAGATAAACTTTCTCGGTCGCAAATTTTAATACCTGGTGCTAAATTTTGAAATTCCTTCATGACTTTTAAATCTGTGTCTCCAAAACAGCAAAAGATCTCGCATTTGTTAAAGTTTAATTCAAAACCAATTTTTCTGGATAAATTGCTTAAAGTCGGACAAAACTATTT
The DNA here is from genome assembly GCF_963966145.1 of Tenebrio molitor. Classification (NCBI taxonomy): domain Eukaryota; kingdom Metazoa; phylum Arthropoda; class Insecta; order Coleoptera; family Tenebrionidae; genus Tenebrio; species Tenebrio molitor. The sequence continues at coordinate 3,293,145 of NC_091046.1, forward strand.
CTGGGTAATCAGCTAAGGTTCCATCATCTAAATACCAAATATTCAGTTGACAATCCAAAGATAAAATAATTGGTTGAATGGCAAGACTAAAAACGATAGGACCGCAAGGATCTCCTTGCTGGGCTCCAACAGAAGAAGAAATTAAATGATCACCGAAAAATAAAGTTGAAGGATTCCTATAGCATTGATAAAGATAAGGGTGGGGTATGACATTGTACTTCTTTTAGAATACAGTCCCGTTCGACTGAGTTAAAAGCGTTCTTGAAATCTAATTTAAGAAGAACTTTGCCACGGTTTTGGTCGTTATTCACAAAGGTTCGTGCGGTATGAATTGCTGCTTCGCATCCTAGCTTAGTTTTCACTCCAAGTTGGTGTGGAGATAAATACGAATTTACAATATTACGACTTTGAAAACAGCCTAGCTTTGAAGTCAATCTTCGTAAACAGTTTCCTATAGCGATCGGTCTAATTCCTCCATCTTTCTTATGAAGGGCACATAAAGACGCACCATATGATAAATGACAAATTTCTGAAGGAAGTTAGCCAGACAATAAAAAATTGCACAGTTTTGTTAAAGCTCTTAGTGCCTGCTGACCTGCTTCACCCGCTGATAAAGATATAATATCTTTCAAATATTGTGGTCTCATGCCATCTAAACCTGGTGAAGAACCGGCAGGAAAGGAATTGATAGCTTCTGGAACGTTTTGCTCATTGACTATTAAAGAAAAGTCTCCTGGTTTGAAAGCGTCTGGGAAAAAAGTTCGCGAGATGGTGAAGGATGTTTTTTTTTAAATTTTTTAATTTTTTAAAATTTGGTTAATTGTTTTTCCTGGTGTATTTTACGCCATTGTCCTTTATAACTTAAATTGCATTTTTCCTCTTTTAAATATTTCAATAGGAAGCAAATTGGAGAACCAGCTGGCTACAGAAATATAATTTAGATTGGTTCTACAACCCGGGACACTCGGAGTAGAGATGGAATAACTTTCTCTGTGAAAATATTTCTACATCGGAACGGGTTCGTTTTTTTGTAAAAAATCTGTGGCAGGAAATTAAGACTGTAGCTGTATCGAGCAAGAAATTGCTCCGTCATCTGTCGTGTGATTAAATGAAACTCAAGTATCGCAAGCATATATCCTTTGTGCAGGAGAGGGCAATTAAGCGGTCTTCATGTCCCAAAGACTATGTGGAGTCGTTTATTTGAGATGTTTCCTAGCTTAGTTTTCATCACTTGGCGGTAGTGCGGTGCAATATCCGGATAAACTTCCCCAATAATGTACAGGTCTGCTGTTGACAAGTTCGATATTGAAACCACACAGTGCATGCATAATTGAAATCTTTGACATTTCGAATTTGTTTTCCATTATTTAGTCTAGACAGACGGGATTATCGGAACGAGAGGGTCGGTCACATTTGACCTACTGGTAAAGTAAACGTTACAAGTTTTTTGTTCCCCCGTCCGCTTCCAGTCTTGCCTTTGAAATTGAAAAAATATGAAAACAGTACCTCGACTTATTCTTACCGTAAATAAAACATCAAACAACTATCGCCGGGTGCCCGGAGGGTCGGTGGAATTTTCGAAAAAAAAAAATTGTGCTCGTGCAACCTTTTGGATGTTGTATTTATTGTGGGGCAAAAATAGGCGAGTTCGGCGTTTCGTGGCAGTTTTCTGTTTGTCCATGTTTGCAAAATAAAATTTCATCCGTGCTCCTCTTAATAAAATCAGTCCGAACTAGAACGATTCAATTTGTGCAAAATCGAATATCAATTTGCATGGCAATGTTTCAGTAACTAGTTCTGGTTCTGCTTAACTCGAAAGAGTCTGCGAGGAGCAACAGAGTTCCGAGTTAAATTCAATAAAACAGCTCGCTCGTTACGTAAGGGGGAGGTTTGTATCAACCTCCGGCCAATTAATTACCAAATCGGAGAAAAATTGTACCGTGGCTTTATTAAATGTATCCACTCGGTGAAAATCGTTGCGCATTTATTACCGACCGATAATTAAATAAATCAACTAATAAAATATTCACGGTGGCGCCGATCGCTGATCGGATTATCGTCGCACACGAAATGGATTTTTTCCATAATTATAATTAGAGGGAGCACTGAAAATTCTCCGTTTTTCAGCCGGACCCGAGAGCATTAATGTTTCAGCAGCCATCGCGAACGGAGAGGCTATTTGGACCGTATTTATGTCCGAGGAAAAGTAAATGTAATTGTTGAAACACACAACTAAATTTAACTTATTTAAGAAGCCGTTAAAATTTACGCCGTTAATTTGCTAATGGCGCTTCCATACGGTGCAACCGATAGCTCTGTTAATTCGAGCCGAGGAGTAATTAAGGATAGTTCGCATCGCAACATTCTCAGAATATCCGATGTCTGGTTTTTAAACGCCGTACACTCCGTCCGACACCCCGTCGGACACTTTTCCCTCTCTTACTGACAATGTTTCTATTGTTGCAGACGTTAATATGGTGGCCGAACCGAAGCCTCATCAGACGGGGAGGAAAAGACAAAACGTTGCCAAAACCGGAAACGACTGGTGAGTCGCTTTTGTCATTTTCTGCAAAGCTCAAGTGGTCGTGTTGCTATAAAGCTCCCTGCCAAAATACGGAAAGCTCCGGTTTGTGCACGGCCAAAGGGTCAACGAGTGCAGTACCGTCGCCGTCGTGATAATATTATTGATTGTACTGCAGGAGAACTTAATTTCATTAACTCACAGCTTGATGCACGATAGGTGAAGGTTGATGGGCGTAGCGAAGTGGTGTCAAGAGGGGGTTAAATGACCCCGAAGGGATCACGGTGATGTTAGCGTTATCTGTAATTCGCTGAAATTCCAGAGATGTGCGAATTTGGTTGACGTTTCAATTTTCACCGCGTTTTCAACCATCCCGTGAAAAAATAAGAGCGAACGTGACAAAATGGGTCGCTTCCCCCCAACGAAATATTTGTGTGGGCAATAGACATCTGAAAAATTAATACGCAAGCAAGAAGTTCGCCGGCAAAGGCAATTTCGTCATTTAGCTCCTGATGTGTATGCAACCAACTATGCGCAACCTTGACAATAAATTGTATGTGTTTCACAAGAAAAATTGGAGTTTTGGCGTGTTTCGATACGTTGAGAGGTTCCGAAAGAGCGGAATTTGTGTACGGAAATCGTGTGTACGACCTTGAAAGTAAATATAGCAAGAAAAAGTGGCGTTCTGAAGCGTTCAGGGGTTGGGAAAGAGGGCTGTTGTTTGGAGAACCGCACGGAATTATGATCCATCGCCTGCAGAACCGTCCGATACGTCTCGATGTTAATTAATATTAATCGAGGCTCGGCCCTGAATTATTACCGATCGAGATGTGCGCAGTTTTCCCCGAACTCCATAAATTCCTTGCATCGGTCGAGAAATCAGGATTGATCCCACCAGAGTGCAACAAGAATTGGTTAACGTTAGTTTGTTACCTTACGTCGGCGGCGCGCAACTCCCCCGTATATCTCCTGTGGGACTTGGCCGGTATGTCCCCCGGGTGCGACGGAAGGAATGAATCAGAACGTACACAAACGCAGACAATGGTCGAGGGGATATACGTTTTTCCCCCCTCGCCCCCTGAATTACATCGTGCGGGAGCAAACTCCGTGTTCGATTTTGGTGCGAATCCGATTGCAAATCTTCCATTTACATGATCGAAACGGTCACCTCGACCATCAGCGATGCAGGATAAATGTAAATTGTTGGGCACTTAATCCGTACACGTGAAAGCATTATAGGTCGCCGTGTTTACCGGCGGTGTCGAATCGGGGGATCGTCCGGGCTAATCCGGATGATGCCGGAACGGTCAGTTGTTGGGGCGCGCCAGATTTTTTGCTCCGGGAGATTTAATTTCTAGTGGCGATTAGAGCACTCTCTCGTTGCAGAACTGTGATCAATTGCAGAAGAAACGGGAGGGATGGAGAGCCGCATTACCGAGTTTTAATTCAATACATCGGAAAAGCATCAGACACTAATTGGTTAAAAAAGGAAAACCCTCCACTTGACAAGGGTGAGGTGAAATAATGAAAGGATGAGCGAAGTTGGCGCCCTGACAATCACGATGAATGTTGCAGATCGATCAGGAGGACCGAAGACGTGGCCCTCTTGATTAGGTTTCGCTAACCGAAGAGATGGATCGCCCCCACTCTCCACCCTCCGACGTATTACCGGTCAGAAATTAACTGTACACGAATCCATTAAGCCTGACGGATATTCGAGCCTTCTTCGCTGCGATCTTCTTGCTACAATGCTAACATCCCATTCGGGGAGAATTAAACCGAAAATTGCTTTAAAATCTTATTTCCCGTTGAATTTTCATTTAATAAATTGTAATGTAGGCTGAAAATGGCTCTCGGATAGAATCGAGGCATGTCCCTCCTCTCGATTAAGATCATTAAGAAAATTCGACTCAGTTGTTTCGCTCCGGAGAGTTTTTAATTGCCTTTTTATTGGCGCTATTAATTTTTGGACAATTTAAGTTTAAGGAGGCGTTTTCTGGAAGTGTCGGAGAAAATCTGATTGTTACGCGGCCTATTTGTTCCGAAAATGACTTTCGAAAGGTATTTAGGAGAAACTGGAAACTTTGTTGGCGCGACGGAGCTTCGTCTTGTTTGATTTAAAGAGTTGAAAAATTGTGTTTCTGGATTCTTCGCTCTCCGACACGAATAGTTGGTTCTCGCTGTAAGTTTAGCATTACATCAAATAAACTTAAATTCCAATTTCGGCAGTGCTGAAAAAGCCGGTATTGAATAACACAAGGGAAAAAAAAGTCACGATCGTTTAGCATCGACATTTTATTTATAAATCAGAGTCGAAGAGCCAAAGCTCTCTCCGGAATCGCCGAGACAAAACAAATAATCGCTCCGCCAGGATAAAATATCACCGTCTCTAAGCTAAAGAGGTCCGGAATGCAGCTAACTGCAACGCTACACCCATTACTTTCCCAATATCATGTCCGTGAAGGAGCAGTTGCCGATCCCTTTGATCAACTGGAAACCGTTTCGCCCTTTGTAAGTAATATCACTTAAATTATTCTCGGGGCGAAAAAAAAAAGCGAGCGGCCACTCCGAACCTAATATCGACGCGATACACCACCCCCCGGTTTTATTAAAGATGTATTCAGACAGAATTTGATCCGGGCCGGGCTCCATACCTGGAAGGAGCATTTCCATGTATGCAATATTCGTGATGCACCGAAGGTGGTGTCGGAATCCTGTTCCGTATTTGAATTCGGCTCTCTGGGCGGTGTTTTGTCAAACATCCAATATGGCCGGCGGCCGTCATTCCGACCCGTTCACTCATGAAACGGACACGCATTACCAGACGATATTATTCGGAGTGGATGGGGTATTTATTCTTTCTTTTGGCCGCGTTCGTGTTTGGCATCGGTCCGTTTGCCAGACCGTGTAACTAAAAGGAAAAATATGGTGTGCAAACGAACCGTCATGTAAAGCAATCAGTCGGCGGGAGTCGGACACGTATCGAACAAAGAGAGGGAGTTGCTGAGTCGTAGGAGGCAGTCAGTCAAACCCACCCCCGGGTCCGACGTCGCTGATTTGCAATGAATCTGCCCCATTTGCCGAACGAGCCGAGATCAACCGGTCAGGAGCTGGAGGGATCACGACGTTACATGCACCACAGGGCAGGTTTTGGAAAGGTGACCCACACACGTTTCAAACGTACCTTGCCGGGCCCAAAACCCCGTATATTTTCTCGTGGTGAGGCTTTCCAGAGCCTTTTTAGCCACATTGATGGGAAATTTCGGGTGCGGTGAGGATGGGTGTGGAAGGAAGATGGTAGGTACTGAGGGGTAATTACCGACCCAGCATTCGCCTTTTCTGTGATATGAAACCTGTGCTCATACCACGATATGATGTAGTGGGGAAACCCCTGAAAAAAATCCACTACAGGTCAGGCGGTACCGGGGTTAGAACCCGGGACCTCCCGAATGCAAAGTGGCGCGCTAGGCGCTTGGCCACAGTGCTCGGTCTTCTTTGCTGTGTTCATTGAGTGTACCGTACCTACAACCCTAGCCATATCCTTGTCTTACACACATTCTCTCGTTTCCTCTTCTGCACATTTCATGTGCCAAGCTGTTATTGTCAAGCTGTACATTGCGCGTGACCATTTCTAGTTCTCTACAATTTTTTGACACTAACTGAATGGTAGCTCTTATCTATGCATCTGACATATACATCTCTCTCCTAGATTTCCGTGTTCATATTTCTTTCATGTGTGTTGGCAGCAGAAAGTTCCATTTTTCCACGGCCGACCTCGATATCTGATTAGCAGATTTCGATCGCCGTCGGAGAGGGATTACTCCGGACGACCGGATCCATTCCGGGCCGATTCCACCACTCGACGATCGGATTGTTATTGTTCTTGGTCCGTTTAAAATCGTCGACCTGCTTGTTTCTGTTTTAAACGCCGCAGCCTCCGGCCGACGGTATCGGCATCCGGTTCGTCGGGGACTTTTCATTTCCTGTCCCGGAATCGTCGGCACTTTGTCCCCGTACCGGAGCGCCGGTCCATTGTTAGTTCGGCCCGAATTCACACGGAATTCCCCCCATAAAGCAAGGTATTTATCGCGTATTGTTAGGGCCTGCGGAAAAATGACCGGCTACGTAAATGGCGACATTTTTTATTGTAATCTCCCCACTACGGCAATTTAGCGACGATGGCGCCATTCTTCGCCGCCGACGATCCGACGGTCACTCCATTCTAGACGCCCCCGGTGACGAAAGCCCGACACTGCATCAACGTCAACGGGGGCGGCTTTTTATATAGACGGTCGGGGGCGAAATCTGCGGAAATAATTAGTCGGATTTTTGGGGGCCATTTTGGACACATTTTACTTCCTGCCAAAGATTGTTGACTTCTTATCCCGGAATGGCTCTTAACAGGAGAATAGAAGCTACATAAATCTCTGTTCTTAATCACAACTGACGTAATATCTTGTACTTGTACTATAGGACGAACAGCAGTGGGCCTGACTTGCAGCCTTGAGGTACTCCCGACATTGAACCAAATTATAATTACATAATTTCGTTCTTTTCGATATTTTTTTTTATTTGGTCGTCGTTCCGTGATGAATAAAGTCCCGAGAAGATTGCTTCTTGGCGTGGAATTAGTTCGGTTTTGCGCGAAAACATTCCTCACTTCGGTTTCGAGATAACGTTTTCTATTAATATGGGGCGTCTTGCATTTTTCATTTCCTAGTAATACTAAACCCTCCATTACCCTGTGAAAATGCTTTTTCTCATTTTGAGCGCGATTATAAGCACGTCTCTGGTGTAATGGGATGAGGAATAATGGAACGTCAGTAGACGGTCTCGCGTTTTTATTTTATTTCCCAGAGATAGATTAATTTCTCGAACTGTCGCGTTACTTCCCATTCTGAAACCTATAAGTTTATAAAATCTGGGATAATTGGCTTCCGCCTTCCCACGGTGCAATTACCCTCTCCCGAGTCCTCCCGCCGCAAAGAGAAAAACGCAACAATCGTTCGATAACGCTCCCTCCTCCGGGTCCCGGATCCTCCTCCATTATGCGTGCAATATTTCATCCGTTCCGCGGACTTCATAAAAATTTACAGTCCCCTTTCAAGTCTTCCGTCTGCCATTAATTTTTTCCCCGTTCAAACAGTAATCTGGTAGTGTAATCCGGTGATTTCCCATGCAAATTCCGTCTCTGTACTGATTTTTCGTCTTTCCTCGGAGTGCTCCAATGAGAAACTGTTACTGGCGCATCCACCAATTACGGAGCCGACGGATACAAGACACGTTTACGATGGGACTTATATTAAATCCGCGTTTAAGAGTTTTATAATGGAATGAATAATTTAAGGAGCTCCCTTCAAGATATATGAGCTTGTTACCGGCGAAAAATTCTCACGCAGACCAGGATGCATCGCCGCTCGTTAACGAATTCTAATCGTTTACTTTACGCGAACCGCCGAAGGAGAAAAAAAAGAGGAAGGTGATCTACAGTCGGTTTATTTTAATGTGTTCCAGTTTTCGTATAAATATTTTGAACTCGTCATAAATTAAGATTAGGGAGGCTCTATTCCTTCGATACCTCCCTAGAAAGTGAGTCTGTATCCATAGTTACCAGTGGGTGAAGGTTTCTTTTTCGTTCACTTCTCTTTCGCTCATCGTGTTTCGCTCACTGTCTTTCACTCACTCATTTGGTAACTCGCGGCACTTGCCTATTTCAGGACATCATCAGGCACATATAACTCTTCATCATCCATTTTCACAATTTCCACAACCACTTTATTGACGTTACAGAAGTTTTTTGTTTTGTATTTAATTTTTTTCCATAGCAACAGATCCGTCCAAAAATGTGTTTTACTTTTATGTCTTTAAATTTTTGAATACAAAGTTACAGACTCAATTTCTAAGGAGGTATCGAACAAAACCAAATACAGCACTCGAGAGTAAGGCTGCTTTCGCTCACTTAAATTGCATGGTCACGCAATTCGCGTGAACGAAAGCTTTGCCTTCCTCACTCTTACTGTAAATAACTACATATTTGTATTAATTCTACAAATGTAGACTAAAGTCGAGACGACTTCTTCTTTATGGTTCATGATGTAGATGTTACTCTGTCAAGCTGACGGCGAGTAATAAAATACATATATATTTTTTCCATATGGTGGAGGTGCCGGGAAACGTTTCATGTCTTTTGTATTCAATCTTTTCCTTCTTAATTTTATAAACTGGTCTACCATTTAAAAAAAGAAGTCTCCCAAATCCGCACCTGTGTCGCGAACGGAGGTGATGTCATCGTCACATGGACTCATGGATACCGATAAATGCAGTTTTCGAATAAAAATCATTAGATACTTCCTAGTCTGTAGCAAAAAGAACAAAGGCGACTGAAACTGTACAGAACGGAATGTTTTTGCATCATTCCACATTATTATTGTTGCAAGATGAATAGAATGTAAAAACTAACTCAATAAGTATCTAGGAAAATTGCCAATTCCTAAATTGTACATTTACTGAATGCTCTCGTTTCTGTCTTGTATATTTCTCTGTCTCTCTCACGATCTCGTTGTTAGATGATATCGTTTAGTCACATCCTCATACGTACACCAATATCTTGACATTATTAAAATTTCTCTGCGTTTTTTTGCCACCGCCACAGGTAAAATAAAAACAGAATTTTAAACTTCAATCAAATCTCCCTACGTAATAAAAGAAACAGGAAAAACCCGTCTTCATAAATAACCTTCACAAGAAAACATCTCCAATTCGTAAATCTGTATACGTATTTCTTATATATTTATACATATTTCTGCCAAGGCCTGATAACACTATTGTTCGAGACGTGCTCAGCATCCCGAGCACTCTTAACCAAACTATCCGAAACACTGCGTCATTCCGTATGCGATCGTCGAACATCTGCATCTGCACATCCTTGGAAGTTTTCTTTTTCATCCGCGAAACGATCAACCGGTGGCCGCCCCGGAAACGAATTGAAACTCGATTCGCACTTCCATTTTATTAAGTTGTTCTTCAGTTATGACTACACGGCTGTTACGTCTCAGACCTGGCTAATTTCAATCGGAGCCAGAAATGCTTTATGTCCCATTAACAATGCCGAACAGACAGCAGGACAAGGGGGCAACAGGACCTCGTCAGGAGGGGAAACGCCGTTTTAAGTTGGACTGGTGGCGCCCCGGTCGTTAAGATGGGGTGGAGATGTCAATAACGCGAATGTGTGTGTGTGCACACAAAACGCGAAAAGTAAAACATTGCATTTACGAGTGATGTTTATGGGCGACGTTATAAAAACGGAACATCAGCCGGCAAAGCACCTGACCTATTCTGTCATAAAGCTTAATAGTCCCGTGGGAGAATTGATACTAAAACCAATCGTAAAAATGACAGTATTACGTGTTCATACACACACAAAAGTATTTCTGCGTTCGTGAAAATGGTCCGTGTGCACATGCAAGAGACGTTTGACGCAAGACGAGGCAGTTTGTGCCAAAGGATGGCTCCCCCATCATTTTCAATTTTATCGCCTCGCGACATGCACTTCAAAGTCCTCGATTTCTTTCTTCGATTTCTAGAAACAACTCTATGTCGTGTGAAGGGTGTGTTCCGCAATCCGGTGGTTGCTTCTGGTTTTGAACTTTCAACAAATTGTCCACAGCAGTTGTAACCAACTGTGACTGAAAATGCACAGGAGTAACGCGAAGAAACCCGATTTGGCAAGTTTAATTCGTTAATTCTTCGCAACCAGGACTTGTGAGCAGATGCAGAAGAGTACACCTTTGAAGATTTGTCCGAATTATTTCGTCTTTGTTGCAAAAAACGACTTTTGAACGTGAAACTTCTTCGGGGGAAGAGATCAAAGTGTTTCCAATTATCTTTCCAGAAGCTGCTTCCATCTTCATTCAGTGTCTCCCAATTCCTTTCCTCTCTCTCATTTCGCTACATCCATTCCACATGTGTTTGGTTGTCTCTCTCTCTCCTAGTAGCACATTTTGCACTTTCTTTCCTCTCCTTCCATCCAATACCTGTTTTCTCTATCCTCGTTCCCACATCAGAATCTCGCCATCATTTTTTTTTCTCTTGCATTCTCTCTCCCCAGGTACTTCGCAATTTCCTCTGTCATACATCTCTCATACTCCGTATTGTATCTGGATTCTTTGATTCTCTCCCTTCTTTCTTGCTTGTCTATGTCTTTGTCCCTTTCACTCAGCTCTACATTCATCCATGTTCCTTTGCTCTCAATCTTTCCACTTCTTCACTGGCATACCCATTCCTTTGGTAGTATTTTTCTCTCTCCTGCTTCTCCGTGTTCTTTTTCTTTTCTCTCCATAATTCCGTTAGTATCCGGAACTCCCTTCCATCCATTTTGTCTTCAAACTTTGCCGCTCTCTTTTCCGCTTTCACTCTCAGCCTATTCCTCTTGCACTCTTCCTTCGCTATGTAACCTATCGTTTCTCTGACCACTCCTAACACCCATCTCAAATATTTTTCTTGCACTCTCTCTACCTCCTTTTGTTCCTTCCATCCCCAGATCTCTGCCCCGTACATCAATAGACTCTCTATCATGCTCTTGAACATCATCATTCTCCTCCTAAGCTCACCTCTTCCCATTTCCACTCATTCCTTTTCCTCTTGCTCTTATTGAACACCATCATTTTCGTCTTTTCAGCATTCACTTCCAGCTTTCTCTTCCTCACATACTTTCCCAGGCTCTTCATCTCTCTCTCTCTCTCTCTCTCTCTCTCCCTCTCTCACTCTTTGCCACAATTACCAAATCATCCGCAAACGCCAGGCTCCAAATTTTCTCTCAAGACATTACAAGTTTTGAGTGTAATATTCCTGACGCATCCACCATTTTTTTGAATTTGACTTTTACAGCGGTTACGTCATCTGAAAACATACAGTTTGATACAGCTAAAGTAGAATCTATAAAAATGTAAATTTCTAAGGCTTATTTAGCTCTCGTAATTTTCCGCGTCATCTCGGAAAGAACATTTAAATTTCGCCAGTTAAATATTCCGCAGCACCTTTGCAATTCCTAAATTGTCATTTTGCTCGGTTGTTGCCTTGATTTAAATCCTCTATAATTGTTATGCAAAAAATATTTACAAAATTTGCATTCACTGTTATTCCAAAAATTAAAAAACATGCTTAGTAACAGACTTAGAAATAACAATTTCCTTCTTCATCCATTCGATGTCGAGACAGACATTTTTGGTTAGCAATTGGGAATAAATACACCTAGTGTGAGATTACAATGTCTTCTGATTTAACAAATTAGCAACAATTAGTGCCTCAGCACAATTTGCAAGCAGGCAAGTTTTACCATTGTCATCAAAAATAGATGCAGATAGCTGGGTTCACCCTGTCAAATTCGAGTGCACAGTCTAATTCACACATTCATCAAACATCAGAGAGCTCTAAATGGAGCGGTTTGATCAAAGATTAAATTTTGCCATTACACTGCTCGTCTCGAAGTTAAATAACGATCGGAAAGTTTTAATAAAGCAAAGATACGGGTTAAGACTGCGAGTTTGTTTTCGACTTGAGACGAAACAAGCGAAATCGCGGTGGGCGTGTCTCGCGGAAGAGGTGGGGGGCGAAATGTCGCAGTTCCTACTGCGACCCGACCTGTTGCGATACAAAATGAATTTTTCACGCGAAAGGTCCGTATCAATCGTATTTTCGGCCGTCTCGTCGTGTGTCGCACAGGGCCGTGGCTTTAATCAGGGAGACGAAGGGCGATTAAGCGACGGCCAAGTCGCAGGACGTGACTGCAAGATAAGATTAGAGAACAAGCCACAATTAGTGAAGCCTTGCATCGTAATTGCCGCGGAGCCGGGAATCTATAATTTTATGTTAGTTCACCAACTGGGACGAACTATCCCCCAAGTTTCCCCCTTTCATCGCGCCCGCCCCCTTGTACGGTCGCTAATTTACACGTGTACCACGGTCCTCGAACGGCCGCCCCGCTAATTGATTTTTATTTACGACGGCGGAATCGGGAGGCGGCGTGGCCGGCTCGAATTACAAATTGGGGTTGGCGTGGTGCGTAATTCGGAGGTAGGAATTTCGAGCCCCAGAAGCGACCGCCAAATTAGAAATCAAATATTCCATTTCGACCCCCATTTAGGGGCATTTTAGCATTCCTGATTCCGGTCTTAACGGGGGATTTGGTGCGGTGCGCCCGGCCCGACACGCCAAGGTATCGTTTAAGCCTTCCTCTTCTTATTTTCGGGGCGTATTTGCATACGCCGCCCCAAAACCCTCCGTTTTGATTGAAAATAATGGAGGGTCCTGGCGCCGATTAGCGACCGAATCCGGGGAAAACCCCGACCGTCATAAATACGACTGCGGTGACACGGCCGACCTTGAATCCGAGTCCAGGTGATTCTTCCGGGAAACCTCCGTTGTAATTATGCCGAGGAGGGTCATTGTCGTAACGATCTTCTTCGTCCTGTTAGTCCGAGTATTCTGTTCAATGGGAGCGGTAATGGTGCTGAGACGTTGTCGTGTGTCGTCCAAAACATCCGCTTGTTAGAGTGACTCCAAGCGGACCGTGAGAATGGCACGTTTCTGGTTTAGAAAAGTCCAACCGAATGTAAGAAAGGATTACTCCAATCCGTTCCCTCTTCCTATAAAGAATTAAGTCTCCGAGGAGCAATTACGACGTTTCGGTCCACAATCCTGTCACATAATATATTCTTTTTGGTTCGAAGTAATTACGACCGTTTGTGCGTTCCACCGGAACGATTATTCTATCCGGCTCGAAGGACCATGCATGTTCCGGGCAATATCAATTTGTAGTTAACAGCTGGCTCGAAGATTTGAGCCGCGTCGTGTTTTATTTAAGCAACAAAGTAATGATGGATGAGGATCGTGAATATGTTATGAGTTTGAAAGGCCGCCAGACAATGACGTCTTTCATTAGAAAATAGCAGCGGGAAAAAATTATGTTGTCACGGAGAGGGGTGGGGGGCATTTTTCCCCAATAATAAATTAAGTTTATTGTACAACAAAAGCAATTAGGGAGGAAATTGATTGTGGGTATGGTGCGTCGTTCATCATTCGATAATCCACACGAGAAAAAGAAGAGAGAAGTTCCGAATTTCCAGTTAATAAACGGGCCGATGGCGGCATAAAAAAAGTTACTTCTTGCGTCGATAATGAAAAATGCCGCCGGTACAAGCGTAAACAACGACAATGATGTATCACAGCATCTCGCGGAAATGCTAAAACACCACTTCCCCGATAGAAAGGATAGAATAAATTACAAGGCGCGCCGGGTTGTAAAGTGTAATAGTGGAAGAACCCTCCCTCACTCGATTACGTCCTTGTTCGTCCCAATATGTTGCCACGAAAAGGATTGGGATTGGATTAAGACGCGTTTCGCTTTTTTTCCGGTCCCTGTGACCGTCCCCTTGCCCGTTTTGCATGTTTTAATGGTCGGAAAGCGAGAGAGACTTTAAAGTGACCACCTGTCCGATTCGAAATAAGTACAATCGCAAAGGGGTTTAAGTGGCGTCGAGCGCCGGCCATGACAGCCAGCAACAATGAAAGTAAACATAATTACCGCCACATTGTAATGAAGTCCTTTATCCGACAAGTCCATTTGATGAAAATATAAACACTCGAGTGACTGACAGTAATGTTCCAAAAACATGAACGTCGAGCTCTTATCTGATTATATTCGTTGGGGTGTCGGTGGCGGCCGCGACACCATCGACGTTTCGTGATGAAATGTGTGCCGGAGGCATCCCCGAGCGACGGGGGTGTGGTCGCTGGTAATTGCTTAAAAGGTTTCCGAGCGATTTTACAAGAGACAAGCCGCCGCGCAAAAAACAACTCGACTTAAATTTCCATCGTCCCCGTTCGATTTCCGATCCGTCTAAAAATAAGAGAGCCCCGACGAGGTAGACGACCAACAGTGCAGCCGGTAAGTCAGATCGCGTCGCCGTCAATTCTTTTGACCCGGCGTCGCGGCTCGTATTAAAAGAAAGTTAAACGCTTTAGATGGAGAAACGGTTTTATTTTTATTTACGGACTCTGAGACAAATCCAATTACTTTCATCTTCCGAGCCGAGAGCAATCTTTGATGTACCTTAATACTGTGAAAGATTACTTCTGTATTATAACAAGTTTTTGATAAGATTAACGTCGTGCCTCGAATTTCTAAGACACCGACTAAATTGTTTTGTTTAATATCTTGTTTACGGCGAAATTGTCACCCCCCACCCCACGACCAGCACGGGGAAGTGTATTTTTTGACGACTTTGTTTCCGGTTATGCGGCGTCGTTATTGGCCGGGCGATCGACCACAAACGCGCACTCGTCTTCATTAGGGATGGAACGGGGACCAGAACCGGAGCGGATGTAAACAAAATTATCGGCCATTAGGGCCTCTTTTCAAAACTGCGTACGTCCGGAACGACTCGTCACTGCGACGGTTTTGTTTTTTCGTCTTTTCAAATGAGCCGACTCTCCTATCGGGAGGAACTCCGGCGTTCCGGTGGAGAGAATTCCGGTTTGTGATACGTCCTGATGTGTATATCGTTCAATTACTTAAACCCGAGGGTGTAGAGTCAGAGGCCGGGCCATATAATGAAACTTGTTCACCGAACATCGTCCGGAATGTCCGAAATCATTGCCGGATCCACTTTCGGCCCTCTACATAATTTCCCCTGTGTTCCTTCGGAGCTACAACTCGACCCACAATCACGAACGAAAATTTGATGACACCGGAGTCCTGATTTTTTTATGACGCCGACGCTAAATGTTGCAACACGGAACGCCGACGTGCGGGCATATTTTTTTCTCGGCCCGGAATTTCCGGGGGCGCGGGATTCACTCCCAGATTTACCGCGGATTTATTTCTTAATTGTGACTATCAAGAAGAGATTTGAAAAATCCTATTAAAACTTTTGGGGCTCGTCCTGAAGGAGCGCCCAGGATGACACTACTAATGTACCAAAACGAATCGGCAGAAAGATCCCGCCACACAAAACTGTCAGTCGCGCGATTTAAATCTAGCCCACTCCACGCACTGTCGATGGGGTTCAGATACCACGGACCAGCTGGCCGTATTAATAATTAATACCGTGATGTTTCGCTCGGTGCGTTTTTAATTGACGAAATAATCTCGTACAAAAATTTCCCCGCCGATAAATTTATTGTGGAAAGGTGAACTCCTGATGACAATCTAATTACGGTGTAATTAAAACGTGGAGCGTGCAAAAATTGCAGAATTTTTGCCCCGAATTAAATGTCTGTCCGGTTGCACGGTCACATTCATTAGTGTCGATGCGCGCACATTAATTAAAAATTGCACAAAACACAAAAATACTCGCGTCAAGCGCGCGGATGGAAATGTAATACCGAGCCTAACTAAATTAACGCCAATCTGAAAATGTTATTATTTTACTTTTTCCACCTAGACGAAAATTGCGCTGAAATCTCTAATTAAAATTTTAATTTACGTTCGATTGAACCACATGCGCGTCATTATTCATTAAAAAAATTTATTTCAACGCGAAATAATTTCCACAGCTTGGCAAAATTAATCTGGTGAATTTCAGCACTTTGGCACCGAACGTTTCGTTGCTGCACACGAAAAATAAGCGTATTGGCAGCGGTGCCGCGTTCGGGTGAGCGGCACAGGCGCTGCAACGAGAGACGGGTGCGGTAACGTCCGATCGGGGTACGCACGAGGGGTGCATTTTCCCGCATTTCGGATTTAAAGGTGGCGTCGAAATAAATACAAATAAAATTGACGGATGGGATTTGTGCAGCGGAAGACATTCCGTTGCAATTTTCTCCGGGTTTTTCGTGTTCGGCGAGAATCAACAAGCAAGGCCGGATTCCATCTCGGCCAACATTTACCCAAGTACTCGAGGTGGTTGTAATCAAGGTTCTCACACTCGATTACGTCGAAGTCAACATCTCACGTTTTGTGGTCAGCACACACATGGGAGACACCCTTTATCTTATTTCCTTTGTCGGCCGGTCCTCTTCACAAAACAGGCCGCCACCCCCCCGGATTGTATTAAAAATAAATCCGGACGAGGGGTCGTAAAATGCGGAGGAAAATGTTAAATCGACTTCTACACGGTGCGATGTCGGTCCGCTGATGG